>NW_008455296.1:0-629 GCF_000622305.1 Nannospalax galili
TGGAGAGATGGCTCAGCAGTTAAGAGCACCGGCTGTTCTTGCAGAGGACCCGTGTTTGAGTCACAGCACCTACATGGTGGCTAACAGCTGTCCTAACTCCAGTTCCAGGGCATCCTATACTCTCTTCTGTCCTCTATGCATTGCACGACACGAGTGCACTCACACACATGCAGGCAGTACACTCCTACAATAAAATACAAATAATAAATAAAATATTTTTAAAAAGTTTCCCTCAACAGCTGGGCAAGATGGTACACACCTATGATCCCAGCACTGGGGAGGCCAGGGCAGGTGGATTTCTGCAAGACCAGCATGGACTATTTAGTACCACGCCAGCCAGGGGTATGTAGCAAGACTTTGTCTAGAAAAAAAAAAAAAAACATTTGCATAAGCAAATGGCTTTAATAAAGAAGGCCTTGAAAACTAATTGTACTTATAAACTTTTTGAGAGTTGTGCTTAATCCAGAAAAAAGTATTAAAAGCTGAAGCAGCCTGGGGTCCACTTAGTCCCCAGATGGCACAGTCATGTGATAAGGGGAAGTTCATTAGCCTAGTAGTTTCGGAAAATGATAATCAGTTTGAAACCTACATTTTTTAGGTTTTTCTCTTAAATATGATAATTACATTTA
>NW_008455297.1:0-629 GCF_000622305.1 Nannospalax galili
AATAAACCCTTTCCTCCCCAAGTTGGTTTTGGTCAGTGTTTTGTCACAGCAGCAGAAATCAAACTAGGACACCAGGACACATGCATAGACACACTCAAGGCTCCTGGAGCCCTCGGAGCTCCTACCTGCCCAGCTGTTCCGGACCTGCTGCTTCTGAATCTCTGGCTCCAGCAGCAGTGAAAACCCCATCAGATGGTGAGATGCCCATGGAGGAAACCCACAGCCCCCTTCCTCACCCTTCAGCTCACCTCTGAAATCCATGGTTCCCTGGTGCCTGATAGCAAGCAGAAGCGGAATGTAGCCCAGACCTGGGGCACACAGCCAGACCTGAGGCACACAGCCAGACCCACCCTTAGAAGAGACAAAACCCAGCCCTGAAGACTCGTCACTGGGCGGGGAAGGATGGGCAGGTCCACTGAGGTCTCTCTACAGGAACCAGCTCTCTCTGCCCCTCATTCCCTGTGAATACAGGCAGAGTCTCAGCACCCCCAGGGGCAGTGCGGCCTCCTCCTGCAGTAAGGTTCCAGCCTGCCCTTGATGAGATCCCCAAATCCCTACCTGGTCTGTCCTGCCATCCTCATCACTCTACTTTTGCCTAACCTGTTTTTTATTTTTTATTTTATTTATTT
>NW_008455298.1:0-629 GCF_000622305.1 Nannospalax galili
TATGGCTGATTAGCTTTATGGGTGAAGCTTTGGGAGACAGCTTTGGCAATTAGGTTAAGTAATAGCCATCATCCATGAATTTGAGCTAAGTCTATATAGCACCAAGATTTTGACAGTAATATATTAAAAGGATGTTTATAACAAAGGAGAAATTACATTCTTTGCAAGTATTTAAACTTGAAGAAAACATTTAGAAGACAACCTCAAATACATGACGGGACATACAGTTTTTCAGCCTTCTTTTAGGGGATTCGATCAAGAGAACAAAGGTTTATGGGTAGGTGACTCTACCACTTGTTTTATAATCATCACATATTGGTTCATCCATTTCTTCATGCTGTGATGTGGATGAGTGTGTTCACATGTGTGTAATGGTTGCAGTATCCCAATGTACTTCTTCCTGTATTTAAAGCAAACAGCCCGGGATCCCTATTTTCAGCTACAACTAAATGGCCCGATTATATAAGGTAGTAACTCTGGTTCATCTTTCTCTTCACTTACTGAATCCTATAACACTATGAGTGAGGCCCCAGAAAAACAGGATATTCAAAGGATAATGATCTCTGTTCAAAAGGATTTGATCTCAAAAAATCAGGGCAAGACCTGCCTCCCATGATAAAAGTCATACA
>NW_008455299.1:0-629 GCF_000622305.1 Nannospalax galili
CTGATACACACTCAGCATACCACCTGCCTCTTCTACATAGATGACCAATCAGATACTTTGTGTACCAAAGTAATTTTAAAGACTAATCAGATCACAGACCAAATTCCAGAAACCCCCAATCAATTCAAGAAACTCATTCTAAAAATTATTCTACTCATAGTACCCAAACCTGTGTCATTCAGGGCTCTCTGGACAGAACCAATAGGCCAGACAGAAGGAGGAGGGGATTACAGGAATTGGCTCATGCTACTATGGAGGCTTCCAATGATATACATTCTGCAAACAGAAGCCAGTGGCATAGCTTAGACCAAGTTCCAAGGCCTGAGAATCAGGAGAGCGGATGGTACAACTGTGAAGGCCAGGAGAAACTATGGGGAAGGGTGAGTGCAGTGCTGCTGGCACAAATTCTAGAGTCTAGAGGCCCAATAACCTGGGGTCTTCATGTTCAAGAGCAGAAGAAAGCTGTTCCAGCTCCAAAAGAGAGGTGAATTTACCTCTCTGCCTTCTTGCTCTATCTGGGCTTCAACATTTGAAAGGTGCCCTGCTAACATGGGGAAGGGTGGACTTTTCCTCACTTAGGCCACTGATTTAAATGCCTACTCTTCGGGAAACCACTTCAGACAAAGAGT
>NW_008455300.1:0-629 GCF_000622305.1 Nannospalax galili
GACCAGTAATCCAAAGAGTCATTTAATCTCTTTCATTATCAAGGAAGTGAAGCCCAATGGCGCACGGTATGGTGGCGGCCTCAGGGGCCCCACAGGGCCTTTTCCCTTTGTACTCTGGGGTGTCACACTTTGGTAGCTTGAAATCAGCCACACTGAGCAAAACCATACCATGAAAAACGCTACAAACTAGGACTAGTTTTCAGTCACTACAGTATGTACACTAAGACACATATGCACACCAGAACATGGTTGCTCACTCTGTATTCCAGTAACATAGAAGGGTGAGGCAGATGGAAAGCAAAGAAAACAAAAAAGGTATACATGCACAATCTGATATTATTTTTGGTTAAAGCAAAAAGTAATAAGGGGCTAGAAAGATGGTTCAGCAGTTAAGAGCACTGGTTATTCTTGTAGATGTGGGTTCAGTTCTCAGCATCCACGTGGAGGCTAACAACCACCTATAATTTCAGTGCCAGGGGATCCAATGCCCTCTGTGGCCTCCATAGGTACTGCACACATGTGGTGCAGACACATATGTGGTGCAAACACACATGCAAGCAGAACAGTCCTGGAACTATACACATAAAATAAAAATAAACCTTTAAAAAATGCAGAATTCAATCCATGGG
>NW_008455301.1:0-629 GCF_000622305.1 Nannospalax galili
TTTTTTTTTAAAGATGGTATTATTACTCGGAGGAAAACAGCAGAAGTTGGGCCAGAAATGTCAGCTGCAATTCAATTGTCAGACTCAAAGGTGAATTAGTATATAGAACAAAATATGACAAAAAGATTTCTTAGCAAAGGAAGACATGGATCTCTTCTGCCCATATTTGGGAAGCAAAGGACAGCCTTGATTCTCTATTGCTCTACACATTGATAAAAGACACTTAGAGGCTGTCTAAGCTTTTCATCTTTGCTCCAGAGACACAGCCTGTGGGGTTGGTTAGTCCTCGTTTTCTATAGGTATGTGCCAGGTAAGGAAAGTCTAAGGTTGGTAAATAGAGCACGTTTCAGACACTTTACAGATATTTGCTATCTAAGAGAAACTTGAGGGGTGAGAGGGAGCTGGAGGGATGGCTCAGTGGTTTAGAGCCCTTGCTGTTCTTGTGGAGGACCTAGGTTTGGTTCCCAGTACCCATATCAGATGGCTCACGATCACCTCCAATTCCAGGTCCAGAGGAGCCAATATCTTCTTCTGGCCCCTGCCGGTATCTGCACACACGTGATGCACATTCAAACATGCAGACAAACAAACACATAAATAAAAATAAAATATATTAAAAAGAGAACCTC
>NW_008455302.1:0-629 GCF_000622305.1 Nannospalax galili
CCAGGCTGTGGGATGCTAAGTGGATCCCAGCTTCCTCTGGCCTCAGCTTCCCCATTGTCTAGTGAGAGGCTTTGTGATCTCATCTCCAAGGGGCATCAAGAGAGGCTGGAATCTCAGCTCCAGCCCTGCTGCTCACTGGGACAGGATCTCCCTCTGCTTCTGCATATGAATTATGAGCATGAAGTGCTTCCCTCTTGGAACAGAGGGAACCAGGGGCCCATCTCACTTGTCCTCCTAGGCCTGTCTCCCCAGCACCTACCTGCAGAGATGAAGGGTCCCAGGAGTCTCCTTGGAGGCGTCGGGCTGTGGGGTCGGGTGCTGCTCTCTGCAGGCCTGTAAGTACTCCTCCTCCAGGGCTGCATGGGCTGCCCTCAGCTGCCCCAAGCCCTGAAATACAGGGGCCAGGAGCCCTGAGTGCCTTACCTTTGTGGGCTTTATGCCCACACAATGGACAGGCAGCTCGTGGGAGACTGTGGGACTCATATGAGGCCTGGAGACAGAGGCGAGGGCTGGGTACCTCTGCTGGCTTCTGCCCAGGTGGTGCTCTCTACCCTCAGACACTGGGAAGCAGCCCAGAGGGCACTAGCTCTCCTTGTGTAGACTACAGGGACCCCACTGTACCAGGACAG
>NW_008455303.1:0-629 GCF_000622305.1 Nannospalax galili
ACCCACTGAAAGAATTAGCTGTAGATGTCAAGTAGATCTTCAGAGTTCTCAGTTCTACAGCAGTGAAGGGCAGATAGGTGGTTCCACAGACTTCAGACTCAGAGCTACCAAAGTACATGATTATTTATTCTCTGTTGATGAGATCCACTCCTTGCCACCAAGGATGGGGCTACCTTTCCCTATGCACATACTTGCCTGAGCTAAGCCTCCTGTTACCTGCACCCTTTTGTTTGCCAGGGTTCACCCCACCCACTCTCCACAGCTACTTCCTGGTACTGTCTCTCACCCTGGGACAGCGGCAAATTAAATTCAAACAAGGTGGCTCACTTTTAAACAATAGGTTCCCTCTCAAGATGACATCTAATCACTGCCCTCCACATCATATACAGTGGCAAAATGGGATACCTCCCTACTGGTGATCCATCTGCCAGTAGAATCAATCTCGTTAAAATGTGCAACTGAATTTGAGGCTAGTGAGTGCTTGGGTTTGTCCTGAGGTGGGGCTGCTTGTCCCTTTTCACCATGGCTTGCCTGGTTTACCTTTTAGATGAGGTTTCTGCTTCCTCCCCCACTGCCAGGGAACCATGTGGCTAGAGCTATATTCTGCCTGACATTTTTTTTTTTTTTTT
>NW_008455304.1:0-629 GCF_000622305.1 Nannospalax galili
ACACACACACACACACATTTCATACTAGTATATGAACATATACATATACATACATGTAACACACATACAGGTAAAAGAAAGATTATTGCTGATGCTGAGCTGTATGGGGAGATGCCCATTAAGGACATCAATGACAAGCTGACCCAGCTGGAGGCTGCCTTCCAGTATGCCAAGGGGGACATGGGGCAACAACTGCATGAATACCAGGAGCTGATGAATGTCAAGCTGGCACTGGACTTTGAAATTGCCATGTAAGGCAAACTGCTGGAGGGCAAGGAAAGCTGGCTTGAGGCTGGGGTGCAGAACGTGAGCATCCTTATGAAGATCACCAGTGGTTACTCAGGAGGGCTGAGCTCAGCCTGTGGGGCCCTCACCAGCCCTGGCTTTAACTATGGCATGAGCTCCTTCCAGCTCAGCTTCTGCTCTATCAGAAGCCCCAGCACCTTCAGCCACACCAAGGATGTGGTTGTCAAGAATATTGAGGGCCGTGATGGAAAGCGAGCATCTCCCATACCCTAGTGAATGGCTACTGAAGCTCTGACCAGCCTGTGCCCCTCCTGTGGCTTCCTAGAGTGCAGGAAGGAGCCGCTTATGTGTTGGAGTGTTCAGCCCTACCCTAGCTTCTTTCT
>NW_008455305.1:0-629 GCF_000622305.1 Nannospalax galili
GACATGGTGCTGGGCTCCGGGTTAGGAAGGGGATAAAGGGAAAGAAATATAGGATTATTCTGAACTAGGACAGTGCAGAGGCAGCATGGCCCCCAAGGTTCTACACTAGGCCTTCCCTCCCTCCTTACTGGTCCGTATTCTAGTCCGTATCCTCAGGCCTGGATGGAGAGCCAAGGCCAGACCAAGTGAAGTCTGGGGAATTGAATTATAGTCGTGGTGATGGTTAATATTATCAACTCGATAGGATTTACAATCACTTAGGAGACACACCTCTGGACATGTCTGAGAAGGAGTTTCTAGTATGGGTAGCTGAGGTGGGAAGTTCCACCGTCAGTGTGGGCAGCCCCATTCCATGGTCTGAGGTCACAAACTGCTTTTGTAGAAAGGAGAATGCAAGCTGGGCACCAACATTCTTTCTCTTTGCTTTCTTTCCTTAAATTTTTTCAAGATTTATTTTTATTTTGCATGTATGAGTGTTTTGCCTACGTGTATGTAAGTGCACTACATGTGTGTCGTACCCATGGAGGCCAGAAGAGGGCATTGGATCCCCTGGAACTGAAATTACAGACCATTGTTGCCTGCCATGTGGGTGCTGGGAACTGAACCTGGGTTTTCTGCAGGAGCAGCCA
>NW_008455306.1:0-629 GCF_000622305.1 Nannospalax galili
GACCTGGGGCAGACATTTTCCCTGCCCAGAAGGGAGTCTTTCCCGTGTGTTCCTTTGCTAATAAACTCTGCTTTCTCCTGATCAATGCTATTCATCATACGGCTACTTTTTATCTATCAATACACATAAAAGAAAAATAATAAATTAGAAAAGCAATATGTTGTTTCTGAAAAGTGATAAGTCTCTCTGGAGTTGGCTTTTTAACATAGTAGATGCATATGCATGCAAATGCGTGTGTTCCTAAAACAAAATTTCCTGTTAACGTACCTGACATTTCTGTACATTCTTCAAGGAAGTTGAACATAAAATACAGACAGACATTTTTGATGATCCATTTGCTTTGAATTATAACTTCATTTTTATTTTCTTATTTAGGGTTCAACATAGTGGGCTTATCATTGTATTTTCATACATGCATATCATTGTTCTTGATTTGTGTTACTTTCTATTTTCCTCTCTTATCCCTTTTTTGTTTCTGATGACTCATTTCTTTCCCTGAGTTTCCCACCACTTTCAGGTGCATGTGTGTTTTTTCTCTTATACCCTTCTTGTTCCCCTTCTCCTCTTTTTAGACTTTTAGTATTAGAATACTAAGTATAGTATCTTTTTAAATTTTTTTATTATTTTTT
>NW_008455307.1:0-628 GCF_000622305.1 Nannospalax galili
GTGAGTTGGAGGCCAGCCTGGTCTACATAGTGAGTTCCAGGCCAGTCAGTGATACATACTAAGACCCTGTCTCAAAATAAAAAAAATCACCAAACATCTTCCAAAATATACCTGCTGTTCCATCCCACTTGCCTCCACTCTGGCTAGGCGGCTCTTCTTCACACCATTCTAAGGGTCTCTGCATCAGATCTGACCCTATTTAATCTATTCTCCCTAAAAAGCAAATCTGATGATTTTATTTCCTTGTTTCAGAACCTTCAATGGAATATTACATAGAAATTTGGAAAGTGGGTCACTCAGGCTATCTATGTTCTTCTGTAAATCTCCTGCATATATTATACTTCAATAAAAATTTTCCCTTAAAAATACCTCAATCATTTCCTATTGTTCGTGATATAAAGTTCACATTCTTTAACATAATGGGTACAGTAAGCTTTGAGTGACAGAGACGATGGTTGCTGGTCACCATCATCTCTCCCTATTTCCAAATGTAGCCTCTGAACTTGCTGGAAGATTCCAGCAAACAGGAAACATAGTTGTTAAACATGTGTTTAAAGTTTTAAAGGATTGGGCTTGAAGAGATGGCTCAGTGGTTAGGAGCACTGGCTGTTCTTGCAGAGGACCCAGG
>NW_008455308.1:0-629 GCF_000622305.1 Nannospalax galili
AGTGAGAAGGTAAAGGCAGCTAGATTACTGTCCTCCCAGTCAGTGCTGCCCAGCTTCATTGGCAGTTAAAGACCTGGTACCTCTAACTTTTTAACTAGCTCCAGCAGGGGTTGTCTTGAGCGTTAATTCCCACAGAGCCACCCTTTCTTCTTGGACACAGCTAGCCTCACCATCCTTAATGTCTGAACTGAGTCTTCTCTTAGTCTATCCAGCTCCTCACATGGAACTGGAACTGATTATTGTTACTGATTGGAAGAAAACTGTGCACTCACTTAACAATGCCGCAGTCTTGCATGTAGCTGTTTCACTCTCAGCTACATGTATAAGCCCATAATTGACTTTCTTTTCTTAGGCCATTATGCTTCAGTGGCTAGGCGTCTATGCTGCCTTCTAAGAGATGTATCTTCTTGGCTGGTAATGAAGACCCCTCATGGCTGAATTTCTCTATTATTGGCTTCATTTGCTCCTTACCTTACAAATAGTATCTTCTTGCTAGTACCAACTGCCCACCCACTCAAAACTCTCTATGGAGATGATGTAATGTTTCTCTTTCTGCCTCCCAAGTTCTGAGATTACAGCTGTGCGCCACTGTGCCCAGATGTTGGATTTTTTCCTTTTCTTAAAAAAAA
>NW_008455309.1:0-629 GCF_000622305.1 Nannospalax galili
TGTCTCTCACTTTCAGCTCTCAACATACTTAACCATTTCTTCAATCTGTGGGAGAAATATGAGTATTTATAAATGACCTATGGCTATTTGTCAAAATACAGATGCCTGTGTCTCCTACCTCCAACATGCTTCTTACCAGACAAAAATACTTTAAAGGGGGGAAGTAACTACGAACTCAAAATCCTACTGTGTTGGTCTCATTTCATAGTGACTGCCCTATTGCTAGGACCTCTTAAACTCACCCATAATCACTGCATTCTGTGTGCTAACCTGCTGTTCAACATCTTTTCTTGTCTTCAATATCAGCCTCGGTATCATCCCTCTTTGGTAGAAATGATTTGTGGTTATGAGTTTTAGTTAGAAGAATTCCTCTTGAAATTTAGCTGTTAAGCTTCAGTGGTTTTAGGCTACCACAAAGTCTTCTACTACAATTGTGGATGTGTGGTCTGCAAACCACTTATAATGGGAATGTGAAGACACCCAAATCTGGAGCTCCCCTGAGAAAGACTTGGGAGGTTTACTTATGTATCTTTCCATAAGAGTGAAGGCCGTCAGACCTGCAGAGCTGCTTACTTGGGAGGCTTAGTGGAAGGAAGCCTGGGTCAACAGTGTGAGACCAACCTAGGGCA
>NW_008455310.1:0-628 GCF_000622305.1 Nannospalax galili
CCTGCCTCTGCCTCCCAAGTGCTGGGATTAAAGGTGTGCACCACCACACTAGGCTCACTACATACTATTAAAATCATTTTAAAAATCTTCTGGTTGTATTTGTAAAATATAGAGGTATCTGAACATATAAAATGCAAATTTAATCAATCCTAAATTTATTTATTCCTGCTCATTAAAAGGCTTGAACTTTATCTGCTGAATTCAGTTTCCCAGGAGGAACCTTTGTGTGTAAACACAACCACTGCTTCTCCCTTGTCCTTCCTAATAGAGTTCAGCAAAGAGGGTGGAACATTAAATATCCTGTGTTTTTCACATGTCAAAACATGACTTTGTAAAGAATGAAGTCAACAGCTGCCCGGTTTTCTAAAATGCGTATTACTAGAAGGATGCAATTGGGATGCAATGAAATTTTCACATGCTTTTCTTTCTTTTTTACCAGGGAGGATCAAATATCTTTATAACAGTAAAACAGAAAAACCAGTACCAAGCACTGAAGAAGCTTATGTATGAAGATGGTCAGAGACTAGCCTCTCGCCCAGCAGTAAGAAAATATTATTTTAAAGCCTAAAAGATGTTTCCTTTATTCCTTTCTATAAAAGAAAATGACACTCAATAGGCCCTAAAAAAA
>NW_008455311.1:0-629 GCF_000622305.1 Nannospalax galili
CATTGGGAAGAGAGGGTTTAATACAGACATCCCATTTAGAAACCACACTCTGTAATTCCATATTACTTGATGTTGACTAGTCATGGGTGTCTGTGTTAATCACCATCTACTGCAAGAAAAATCTTCTCTGGTAAAAATTGCAAAATTGCAATAATCTATGGTTATAACAAGTGAGTAGGAGTGGCTTAATGCTATGACCATTTACCATAATAGTAGTAAGTTTTCTCTTATGGTCTGTTACCTGTCTAGTCATAAGTTCTTGGCCAAGATAATTCCAGGCATGGGCTTCACATTTGAAGCAGGCTTGAAACTCAATAAGAAAATTGTTGGTCACTTCCATAGCATTCATGCCACCATTATACCAGTGGACATAGATTGCAAAGCCGGTCATTATTATAGCTTACAGGGTTCACAGCTGGGTAAAGCTGATGATTATTTTTCTTTACTGGTAGCATGCTTGCCACCTTCCAATACTATGAAAGCTAGCCAGTAGAGATGAAGTTTCAAGGTCAGTACCAGCTTGATATCTTCATGTTTGTTCTATGATACACATATGTGGTGTCTTCAACAATAGGGTCTTACTGTTGGGTGCTAGAGGGTAAACAGGAGTTATGGTAATAACCAGTATT
>NW_008455312.1:0-629 GCF_000622305.1 Nannospalax galili
CCTCTGCCTCCCAAGTGCTGGGACTACAGGCGTGTACCACCATGCCCAGCTTGACTTCATGCTTCTTTTAATGGAGCTCTTTCTTAAGCCAAAGGCTAGGCTAGAGCAGGGAGTGGGAAACATGTGATTCCTACTCACAGGAGCTCAGTAACTTTTTAAGTTTGACCCTCACAACAGCCCTTGCAACATAGTGACACTAACCATCTCCCTTGGGGGAAACTGAGGCTTGCAGAGGTAGTGATTTGCCAAAATGGCAGACCGGAGGACATGGGCTCTGTAAGGTCCCTTGCCTGAGTGATTTGATACAGACCTTGTCTGTGAAGAACCAGGCAAAGGTATGAGAGCCTTGTGTGCTCTTCAGTCCACAGCCCTGCTGAGCTCCAAAGCCCCATGGTGACACTTGACATTGTTTGTGCAGAAGGAAAGGGACATAAAGGAGGCAAGTGATCCATGCACTGGCTTAGCAGAGATGGCAGTGGTTCTCAGGCTATGCCAGGACCAACCCTAAGCATGGGCTGATGACTCAGTTTCCTCTCTAGCCCTTACCCTGCCATCCCTGCTTTGAGGCAGACTCTGAAGGCACCTATTCAATGTACTGGTCACACCCCAGATTCTGCTGCTGGTAAAAA
>NW_008455313.1:0-629 GCF_000622305.1 Nannospalax galili
TGACTATACATGTATAGTTGCTATATGTTGTTTGCTTATGCTCCTCCTGTCTTTTTAAATAGAGGGTAGACTGTAGCCCAGGTTGGCTTTGACTGACTGTGTATCTGTAGCCCACCCCTGGAGCACTGGGATTACAGGTGTATCTCAAGTACACTCCATACAACGCTAAGTACCCAAACCCAGAACTTTGGGCATACTGGGGAAGCACGCATTGTCATTTTTTTTTAAGGAGAAGGACAAGCCAAAAGCTAATGTACCGATGGGGGAGGTAAACCTAGATGGGAAAGCTGGACATTAGTGTTTTTTGGATATGTCTTCTTTTAAATATTTGGCCTTGATATCATGTAAATATTGTGCATCATTAGAAAATGAAATAAAATTAGACAAAATGGAGGTCTGTCTCATGGGAAGACAGTGAACCAAATGACCCTGTCTGGGGAGCTGGCAGCTGACACTCGAGAGAGAAGCTATTTTATGTGATTTTAGCTAGGTCTGTGCTGTCGGCCTGTGGCCCTAGCAAATCATAGAGGCTGAGAAAGGAGGATTAATTATGCCCACAAGTTCAAGACCAAATGGGGCAGAAAAGTGAGATTCCATCACAAAAAAAAAAAAACCACACCAAAAAAAAA
>NW_008455314.1:0-629 GCF_000622305.1 Nannospalax galili
ACACACACACACACATATATATATATTTCAATGTGTGTGTACACTAAATAATAATTACAGAAGTGGTCATGAGAGGTGGTTACTCATGTATGACATTCTCAAAAAATTAAAAAATATAAAAAGTATATTTTAAATGTATTTATTTATGTGTACGAGGATTTTACCTGCAATCATGTAAGTCCACAGTTATTCGTCAAAGGCCATGGAGGCTAGAAGAGGGCCTTGTGTCCCCTGGAATTAATGACAGACAGTTGTTTTTGGCCATGTGACAGCTAGAAATTGAACCCAGGCCCTCTGCAAGACCAGCCAGTGCTCTTAAGTCTCCAACCCAGGAAAATAATGTTTTTTACATTTTAATCAAATATTTACAATTTCCCTACAATATAATTTAATGCTCTTTGGATCTCCTCCCTTGTTCCCACCACCCCTTATTGCTGCTGTCCAATTTAATCTACTTTAATGCATGTATTAGACGTCTAATTTGCGTCATCTAATATTATTCAGTGTGGGTCGACCCACTGGAGCCTGGTTAATCTACCATGAGTCTTATGTTTGAAGTAAGACATTCCAACCCCACCTAAGGAAAATGTGGAACAGACGGATACTCAGAGGGGCAGAGGATATTTATA
>NW_008455315.1:0-628 GCF_000622305.1 Nannospalax galili
GCCACCACACCCAGCTCAAGATGCACTTTTAAATGTAGTATATTTGTGCACACCTGTAATCCCAGCACTCAGAGGCTGTGGCAGGACTGCAAGTTCCAGGCCAGCCTGGGTTATATAGTGAGACCTTGTCTCAAAAGAGTAACGAAACCAGGACTGGAGAGATAGTTCAGAAGTTAAGAGCACTGACTGCTCTTGCAGAGGACCTGGGTTCTGTTCCCAGGACCCACATGGAAGATAACAACTGTCCATAACTCAGTTCCAGGGGATTCAATTACCTCTTCTGGCCTCCGTGAGTACTGCATGCACATGGTACACCTACATACATGCAGGCAGAACACTCATACACATAAAAAATTTAAAACTAAGTAAAAACAATAACAAAACCAAAAATATTCTATTAAGCAGCGTGCTCCACCCCCACACACTTCATTGTGACTTCTTCAATAGTCCTAGAGACTCCAGAAAGTGATTTCATGATGATTCTCACCCTGGGCAGAGGGGTGTCTCTAAAAGCTCAGGTACCTGTGTTGGGGCCCAGATGGGCTTGCAGGTAACCCCTGCCAGGTAGAGGAAGGCCGCAGGGGACAGGGGTAGGGGTGGAGGGGCCTGAGGCAACCATAGCAGTCTA
>NW_008455316.1:0-629 GCF_000622305.1 Nannospalax galili
TTGAAGACACAGCACAGCAGAAACAACAAGAGAGACCTTGCCTCAGCAAGGTGGAAGGCATGAATTCATTCTGAAAGTTGACCTCTAACCTCCACACATGCTGTGGTACACATGCACCAGCATTCACACTCACACGTCACACTTATACAAACTCACACTAGCAATAAGCAGAAATTTAGAAAACAAAACTCAATGAAAAAAGTGGTCCAAGATGGCATAAAGAGACAGGTCAATGGTGCTTAATGTCCCCAGGGTCTTGGAATACTGCTTTAGCGCCTCCTCACCACAACATATTCAGGAGAGAGCCAGCACAAGTCTACCCTAGCAGACTCTGCTCAGACACTACAGATGCAACAAGAACAGCATAAAAGAAGACAGCAACATTTTTAAAGAAGTAGAAGCAAGGAAAGCACAGTCTAAGAACATACGCTAGAGGCTGAAATGCTCAGAGACAGAGGTACAGTATAGAAACTGATGGATGAGGAGACTAATGTCACATGACAGAAGTTCATAGTATAGTACTCAAAATAAGTTCTGAAACTGCTCAAAAATAAAAAAGACACCACTGTGTGTACATGCATGTACATACACACAAACACACACAAATACATACATGTCTTATATAAAGG
>NW_008455317.1:0-629 GCF_000622305.1 Nannospalax galili
TTAAGAAAATCTTTGGACAGAGAGGATGCTCCTGAGCATAACTTGTTGCTGATGGCCACGGATGGAGGCAAACCTGAGCTCACAGGCTCTGTTCAGCTGCTGGTCACTGTGCTGGATGTGAACGACAATGCTCCCAGTTTCCAACAGTCTGAGTACGAAGTGAGAATCCTGGAGAACTCAGACAACGGAACGACAGTTATTAGACTGAATGCTTCTGACAGGGATGAAGGGACGAATGCGGCAATTTCATACTCTTTTAATAGCCTCGTCCCATCTCTGGTTCTTGACCAGTTCAGCATAGATGCAAACACAGGAGAAATAGTAATTCGGGGGAATTTGGATTTTGAGCAGGCAAATTTCTACAAAATACGCGTTGACGCGACGGACAAAGGACACCCTCCGATGGCGGGTCATTGCACTGTTTTAGTGAAGGTATTGGATGAAAATGACAACACACCTCAGATCGCACTGACTTCCTTATCCCTGCCTGTTCTGGAGGACGCTGCACTCGGTACTGTCATTGCTCTAATTAGCGTTTCGGACCTTGACTCTGGAGCTAATGGCCAGGTAACGTGCTTCCTGACGCCCCACGTCCCCTTCAAGCTGGTGTCCACTTTCAAGAATTACTA
>NW_008455318.1:0-629 GCF_000622305.1 Nannospalax galili
CATCCACTTCATCCAGCTTTTGCAGTCTTTTTCTTCCCTATATTCCCTTCATTGTCTGCCCATCATGCCCCTGTGGCAGGCCCAGAGTGGATGTTCTCTTTGGTTCTAGTTATGGGATTATTTCCCTACATAGTCTCACTAAGCCCATTCTTTCCCTGTTCTAATTAATGCTATCTGCCTCTTCCAGTCCCCCTTCAAAGAATGAACTCCTACCTATTGCTCAGGTCATAGCATTCTGGTCATCCAGCGCTAAGAAACCTGGCTCATGATGGTCATGGCTTCTGAGGCCTTGCAAAACGGAGCTTTGCAGGTGATTTGCCACCTCCCTTCACGTAGGTGAAGACACAGCCTCTCCGGCTGTTTTCCTGCTTGCTGCTTCTATAGCTGCGTTTAGTGCATCCTTGTCTTCGGTGGCTGTTCCACTTCTCTATACATTTCGGGGCCCATTCAAGTGCCACCCTTTCCAGTAACCTCCAAGTGCAGACAAGCTCTTTTCTGAACAGAAATATCGACCTATTGGCACTACTTTTCCACTTCGGATTTTTCGTGGTATGCTATCATCAGTTCTGTGTGGATTTTTTTTCTCCCTTCCCCATCAGAATGAAAAATTTTCTGGACAAAAAAAAAAA
>NW_008455319.1:0-629 GCF_000622305.1 Nannospalax galili
GGTTTTGCGGGCCCGAGCAATCTGGACTCCTTAGCTGTTTGTCCTGGTGTGTTAGTCACAGTAGCGGTACCTGTCCCTTCCTTTCTGAATCTCTGGGCCTTTGCTGTGTGGCTTCCTAACTCCTGTAATATTATTACCATGTTGGAAGGGACTTTGTGGAGACCCTCAGCCCGAGTAGCCTTTCCTTGCACCTTGTTCTCTGAACTTCGTCAGGATACTGTCCGTAGCTCTAGAGCTGCCCCTCAGTAGTTGTCACAGCATTCATCCTAACCACTCAGGTGGGCCAGGCTAGGCCATCTCACAGGGTGGAGACGAAGAGTGTTTACGGAATGTTTCAGGCCCAGGGCCTGGTGTGGGTACTGTTTTTCCAACAGTGGGAAGCTCTTTCTTCTTCCATGGTGTTGACTCTGCCTACAGATTGTCCCCAGTGGCCTGACTCTGCCTGCTTAAGCAGATGCCTCTTTCCACAGGGGTCTCCAGATGGCAGGTGACACTTGTTGCTGTGCCCCCCGTCTTTGACGTCAACCTGTCCCTGACGTCAACCTGTCACTGACGTCAACACCTTGTGCCAGCAGACTTCCTCTGGGCACATTTCTGTGGTCCCTGATTCTCTGAAATTCTAGACTGAG
>NW_008455320.1:0-629 GCF_000622305.1 Nannospalax galili
CTACCTGATATGTGCTTCTTCCCCTTAGGTGCTTTTTTTTCTTCCTTGGTGAAGTGGACCAAGGGCCAGCTGCGGATTGCATCAAGAGGCGTGTCCATGCTGGCCCAGTTCTGTCACCGGCCCCAGCTAGTGTCATCTGAACAGAGAAAGGCAGCCCTGGCTGGAGCAGGCCCAGGCTCAGCCTTAGGCTGCTGCAGAGCACAGAGGGCTTCTGAGAGCCCAGCCTCAGACAGGGCCACACTGTGACCGTGATGGGGCAGCACTCCACTGAGGGTCTGAATACAGATCGAGGAGCACTATACCAGCTACAAGTGCCAGGCTGGCCCTGCCTTGCCTAACACAGGCGGCCGCTGTCTCTGCAGTCATAGCTGTGTCTCTTTTGCCTTTATAGGCTTCAGTCACAGACTTATCCCTGTGCCGGACAGCACCTGATGCAGCGTGTTTAACTATATATGTGTATTTTGTAAAAGTTAAAAAAAATAAAAGACTAAACTGAACTCAGTGTCTAATCCAATTTTAAGCACAATATGACCAAAGCCTTTAAAGAATGTCTTTGGGGGTTTCTGGGAATAAATTCACCCTTTCCCTGTCTCTGATTCCCCCTCAAGACCCCTGGGTGGCTGCTGCTG
>NW_008455321.1:0-629 GCF_000622305.1 Nannospalax galili
CCAGGTGTCCACTATTGACATTTGAATTAGATATATTTTGTTGCGGTACTGCCATGTTCAATAGGATATAAACAGCACCCTTGTTTCCTATGCACTCCATCTCAATACTTTCCTTTCCATCACAAAAAGCACCAGTTATGTCCACAAGTGTTTCTCTAGACATAGCCAAATGGAACATGGGTGCTAGGAAATTAAGGGAAACATAAGTGTTTCAGCATGGTCAGTATTTTGAAATGAAGAACTGTTATTCAATGATACATGAAATTTTAAGAAAAATTTCTAAGCTATTTTTACTGGGCATTTTTAAAAGGTGAATTTAACACATTAAAGAAGGAAATAGAAGACAGTTCTAATGTAGAGACACTTGAGACATTTTGCATGTATTTTGGGGTTTCTTCCATTTATATAAGAATGAATTTACTGATGAGATGAAATATTTGTGGTATAAATAACTTTATAAGGTTAGATATTTGAATGTCTAATTCATTTAATTTGAACATGATAAAGTTGTTAGGCTAAAATCAGAATATTTCATAGAAAAGTCAGTATTATATTTACAGTGTCTGTGTTCACTGGAATTAATTTTACATTTTTCTACATGGAGCAACAATGCTCTTGTTTTTCCTACT
>NW_008455322.1:0-626 GCF_000622305.1 Nannospalax galili
TGTGTGTGTGTGTGTGTGTGTGTGTGTGTGTGTTCACATGGGTGGCAGTGCATATTCGTGAGGTTGATATTCCCTGATTGCTTTTCACTTTACTGAGGCAGTCTCTCGCTGAACGCACAGCTCACCAATGTAGGTAGCTTGCCCTAGGGATTGCCTATCTCTCCCTCCTAAGCTCTGGTATTATAGAAGGCTGCCATGTCTGCCAGGCATTTTATGTGGGTGATGGGTATCTGAACTCAGGTTCTCACACCTGTGTGGCAAGTTCTTTAACCTCTGAGCTATTTCCTCAGCCCCTTCGTGTTTTCTATTCTGCAGCTCGTGACCTATTAATACGTCCTGAAATCAATTTAGCATGAACTACTTTGGTCCTATCACTTTTCTATCTAGAGATGATAATGCCAAACCTGAGATTCCAAACTCCCAACACAGACTTTATCCAAGTGCTTGATAAAACATTGACCAAAAGTAAGTGGAGGAAGAAAAAGTTTATTTCATTTTACACTTCCAAGTGACAGCCCATCATCAAGGGATGCCAAGGCAGGAACTTAACCATGGCAGGAACCCAGGGCACAGCCCATGAAGGAACACTGCTCACTGGCTTGCTACCTCAGCCTGTGCTCAGCCTG
>NW_008455323.1:0-629 GCF_000622305.1 Nannospalax galili
CAGTAGGCACAGCGTCTTCTAGGGTCCTGGGCTCTTGCAACAGCTTCCATGGGATATGACAGGGACTGTGGGTGAGAACATGGCACCAGCAGGCTGGGCCCTGCCCTACTCTGAGATCAAGTGCCCAAAAGAGACATGGTCTCCAAGCCCATTAATTCCTGCCTTGTATCCCCTTCTTCCTCTGACTTCCTCTGACTTCCATATCAGACTCTACCTTGTAGCTGGGTAGTGCCCCCATCACTTCCTAGCAGCCTGAAGATTGACCATGACTGCTACCTCTTCTGGGGTCCTCCCCAAGTAATGTGGCTGCTGGTGGAATGCTGTCTGCTGGGCTCTATGGCTCCATATAGTGGTGTATCTTCTTAGTCTGCCTGGGGCCAGGTACTCACAACTGATTCCACAGGTGTTTATCAGGTGCTGTTTGTCATAGGAACCCCCCCAATCTTTTCCCACTGGAATTGGGGGCTTTTTGGGCAATTAAACCTTGTTCAATTTATTAATTTTGTTCTCAGTGCCTTACATAGAAATGGAACATAGTTGGTGTCATCTTGGTTCAAGAATATCATCTTTGAAAAAATTTAAAATATTTTATTATTTTTATTTTATTTGTATGAGTATATTGCCTGCAT
>NW_008455324.1:0-629 GCF_000622305.1 Nannospalax galili
CCCCCACCCCAGCCTATCAGAAGCTATCTTACAAATTCAGGGCAGGGTTTCCTTCCATGAGCAGCTAGAAGTCTATAAATTATATTGCTTCCATTGTCAGCTGACTCCAGGTTAGGTTGTACCAATGTTGACGGAGTTTGGAAGGCAGGGGAAGCCTTAATTTCTTTCTTCAGCACTGGTAGGAGGAACAGCTGCCACAGCAGCACAAACCTCAAGGTAGATGCAGGCTCCTTTCTGCAGTGATGGTGGTGGCAGGCACTCCAAGAATGTCAGCAGCATGGCATTCATGAACTCTGGCTCTGGCTGGTACAAACAGCAGCAAGTGACTTCAGATGTCTGTACTGCAGCCTCAAGCGTGTGAGCTCCTGGATTCCTTCAGGGCAGTAGCAATGGTGGTTCTAAGGGTGAGTGGAAGCAGCGAGAGTTACAACCCACTTATGACTGTCACATGTGGACTCTGGAAAGCATCATTTTCCATTTTGCCCCTCCAGCCTCGGGGTAGTAGTGGCTTCTTACAGTTAGACAACTCTGGGTAACATTACTACGTGTACTTTCCTCCCCCAGCTCTTCAATCACTTGTATCCAGCCCCTAGTATTACATCCCGTCTCTGAAATTCTAGAATGACTTT
>NW_008455325.1:0-629 GCF_000622305.1 Nannospalax galili
GTCCTTGTGGACCGGTGGCCAGTGACCCACGAGGGAAGGGAGAGACCCCACAGCCTTTGTGCCTCCAGCACAGGGCATAGAGCTTAGGAGTGATGCTGATGTCAAGGGATGCTTGGTGTGAAGGAATGCTGACCTTCACTGGACCACACAGGGGGCTGAAGGCTACAACCTCAGCAGCTCCTCTGTGGTTGGCAGCATACTGCCATCCTGGCAGCCCTGAGTCTTCATAATACATCAGCTGCTTGATGCCAGGGCTCTTCAAACTAGACTTCATAGCACTCCACCTTTCCCTGTACTTAAAAATACATGAGGTCTTCAAAGGCAGGCCTCCTTGAAAAGGAGTTCTCCTGGGGAGCAGGGTGGGGCTGAGGATGAAAGTCTGGACATCTTTGGCACACTTTTCTATCTTCCACACATTCACAGCATCTTGTTTCCTTCCTCTGTTTCTGTGATGCATATTCCTGCCCACTATCTGCCATGTAGGTTCCAAGGGTGCACAGAGGGCTGATTTGTGTAACAGTGGTAGATTGCTTGTCTAGCATGTGCAAGACCCTGAGCTGATTTATGGCTGCCGTGTTACAGATTTTGGATGTTACAGGAATGGCTAAGAGAAGGATCCTGTGCAATGA
>NW_008455326.1:0-629 GCF_000622305.1 Nannospalax galili
AAATAACATGTGTTGTATACAAATTTCTCCGGTACTTTTTACTGTGAATTGTACTGAGGGATGCAGGGATCTATACGCTTAGTGAAGAGTGCTATAAAAACACGTGTAAACATATCTTAAAGTATATATTCAACGTATGTTTCCCTTTTGTTTGTGCCCTGACTGCCTGCATGTTTCACGAGCTATCAATGAGTCTATAACATCAAAATTCTTTCTTAAGTATTTTGTTATGTCTATGCAGAAGAATTAGTTCTCAATCTTCTTCCTACCTAGGTTGCTGGTTAGTTCTAGGATCAAAACCGAACAAAGCAGTGCTTAATAGAAGACCTCTTTAAATAATGGCCCTTCTACCAATATACAGAGTCAACTTTCTGCAGTCCAGGTCCAATACTTAGAAAGCATGAAAATCCAGAGTGTATTACATGTCTTGCTTAACAGGCAGCAAGAGGCTAAGGTGCTATCTTAACAATAACTCCTACTTTACAGTTTACAGAGAGTCTGAATGTGGACTACAAGAACACACAGGGAGAGGTAGTCAACTATGAAGCAGTATAAGAACTTGGTGTTAGAAAAAAAGCACTTTGGGGGCTGGAGAGATGGCTCAGCAGTTAAGAACACTGGCTGTTCTT
>NW_008455327.1:0-629 GCF_000622305.1 Nannospalax galili
TGTGAATTCAAGGCCAGCCTGGTCTACACAGTGAGTTCCAGGACAGCTGGACCCTGTCTCAAAAAGACCAAAAAAATAAAAATTAAATTAAATTTAAAAATTAAATTATGTACGTAGAAATTTCCCAGGAAGGACAGATATGGCATCTGTCACACTCAGGGAAGGGGACAAATGGACAGAGAGGAAAACAGTGAAACTTCAACTGAACAAGCAAAAGTAGATGGAGAGTCAGTATCACCAAGATGCAACACCCAGTATCACCAAGATGAAACACCCAGTTCCCACACGGTCAACGCAGAACTCATTGTGGAATCAGTATATTAAGTCCCATGACAGTGGGGGTTCCAGCCCGGGTACCACGGCCCAACGGAGACAGACTTCACATCAAAAATGTAAGCACTCACAGAAGGAGACAAGACAATATTTAGAAGGCTAAAACCCGTGTCCATAAACAGAGTACTGTGGCTTTTTCTATTCCTTCCATGTCTTTTTCTCTTAAAAGCCTAACATGAACAATTTCATTGATTTCTTAGTCTACTAATGGGTCTGAACACACAGCCTAAAATAAACACTGTGTCCTAGTTTGTTTCTCCATTGCCGTGACAAAACACTCTGACCAATACCAACTT
>NW_008455328.1:0-629 GCF_000622305.1 Nannospalax galili
ACAGACATTTTCCCTTCCCAAAGGGAATGTGTCCCATGCGAAATAAAGCTCTATCCCGCTGCGGGTTTTATCTGTGTCTTGGTGCCTCATCCTCTATTTGCTCGTTCTCTGCCAAGTTTTTACCTATCACTAGCTACGTTCTGAGTGTTAAGTGGTCACTGTGCTAGATACCACAGCCATGGAGCATTTAATCACTGCACAGGGTCTCTTGTACAGTTTAGTTTTGGAAGCAGAGTAGGTGTGAGTATGGAAAGATGGAGTAGAATTTGGAGATGTTTACAGAAGAGATATCAAAATATGACCCCACATTAGAATTGCCTATAGAGATTCAGATATGAGCCTCACATTAGAATTGTCTGTTTTGGTCTAAAATGGAAAATTAGAGTGATTATGTAGGTGGGAGTTTGGGAATCAAAACAAGTGATATTTTCCTTTAGTCTTACTCTGTGCTGAGGAATGATCCATAGATACCCCTCGGTTCCCCACCAATTCTACAATGGCAGGGTTCTAATAGGCACCTTCTAGATCTTATCAAATGTTAACTAGTAGTAGAGTTTTCATCCACAGCCCCCCCCAAACAGGGCCTCACTGGTTTCACAAGCCCCTGAGAACCAGGAGTTGATAAGCAC
>NW_008455329.1:0-629 GCF_000622305.1 Nannospalax galili
GTGTCCTCGATCACAAACCATGTCGCCTAGAACCCACATGTTGTTAATAGGTTAACTGTCCATGAAGCACTGGAGAAAAATGTATTTGTGACACTCGGACAAATTTAAACCCTAGATTTAAAATAAACCCACATGTGCCCACAAAACTAACTATTGTAGAACCACTTCTAATTGTGAAAATAGGAAGATACCTAGATAAGGCATAATTATACTTGCACATGGTACAGTATTATGGAATTATTAAAAACATTTTTGATATAGTTTTAAGAATCAAGAATGAAGATTTATGTGACAAAATGAGTGATAAGAGAAAAATTGGACATCTTGTGTGACTGAAATTGTGTAGGAATGAGTACGAAAGGAGATTGAGTGGAGAGAAATGCATGAAAACATTTGAAGTAGTAATCCTGGATAATCAGACTAAGACTTTTTTTCCCTTTGTTGTTATGTTTTTTAATTCTGTATCATATTGAATGATGAAACAAACATCTTAAAATTATATCATTATTATAACTATCTTTTAAATTTATTTTAAAATTTTTATTGGATGTTTGCTAATTTTTAAATTTTTTATTTACTATTTTTATTTTATGTGTATGCCTATATTGCCTGCATGTAGGTAAGTGCAC
>NW_008455330.1:0-629 GCF_000622305.1 Nannospalax galili
GTGTTTGCATGGCCACCGTCGGGCCCGTGCGGCCTGTGTTTGCATGGCCACTGTCAGGCATCACTTCTCATTTGTTGGTCTGCTGTATCAAGAAAACCCTCACACACAGGACATGTCTATGCAGTCAATTGTTTTGCAGGGGAGCTTCTGTGTGGCTGGGGAGCAGTGTCCCTGGGCAGTCTGCCTTTGATGGACGCTGTGGTGAGTTTCTGGTGGAGATGGGGTTCCATGGGACACTGTCTGGCCTGATAAGGAAATGCTGTGCTATATCCTGAAGACTTGGAATGAATATAAACTTAGGAGCTCTGATGGAATCCCTGCCTTGTCCCATACTGATGAAAGAATTTTCTGAACTCCAGGGTTGCCATTATGCAGGGTGGAGCTTGTTAACCAGCAGGCCCTGTTCTGTGGGCCCTGTGCTGTGGGCCCTGCACTGTGGGCCCTGCACTGTGTGTACCCACAGATGAGTTTTGTTTGGCCATCCCAGTGTTTGATAGATGGTTTAGGAAGCTCCAGGTTTCCAGTTTCTCCTGAGAACTTGGGAGATCCGTTAGGCTTGTGTTCCTGGGGGCTGGAATTGAGCAGGGACAGGACCCTGTGCCTGACTCTCCACTTTTCTTTATAATCAC
>NW_008455331.1:0-629 GCF_000622305.1 Nannospalax galili
ACCATGTGCAAGTCAGAGAGGACAGGTGACACGACCATGTGCACAACAGAGAGAGCTGGTGATACGACCTTCCGTATGTCTGAGGGGCCAGGTGACACGACCGTCTACATTTCAGAGGAGCCAGGTGACACAACCATCTTAAGGGCAGAGGGGGCAGGTGACACGACCATTTGCCAGTCAGAGGGGGCAGGTGACATGATAATATGGACGTTCGAGGGGGCAGGAGACACGACCATCTGCACATGAGACGGGGCAGGTTACACGACCATGAGCACCTCAGAGGGGCCAGGTGACACGATCGTCTCTACGTCAGAGGCGGCAGGAGACACGGCAATTGGCACATCAGAGGGGGAAAATGAAACGACCATGCACACGTCAGAGCGGTCAGGTGACACGACCATGTGCACGTGAGAGAGGGCAGGTTATATGACCATCTTCAGGTTAGAGTGGGCAGGTGACACGAGCATCTGCACATCAGAGGGAGCAGGTGACACGACCAACTTTGTGGCAGAAAGGGCAGGTGACAGGACAATGTACACGTCAAAGAGGGCAGCTGACATGACCATGTGCACGACAAAGAGGGCATGTGACACGACCATGTGCACGTCTGAGAGGGCAGGTGACACGAC
>NW_008455332.1:0-629 GCF_000622305.1 Nannospalax galili
ACATGCAGGCAATACATGCATACACATAACATAAAAATAATAAATAAAAATTTAAAAAAGAAATAGATGTGTATCTAAAAATAAATAAATAATAAATAAATAAATAAAAGTGTTTTAAAATAAGAGCCTTGGGGCTGGGGAGATGGCTCAGTGGTTACAAGCACTGGCTGCTGTTGCAGAGGATGTGGGTTTGAACCCCAGCACCCACATGAATGCTAACAACTGCCAGTATCTCCAGTTCTAGGAAAATTGGGTGCCATCTTCTGACCTCCACAGGCATTGCACAGCACAGGTGCACTTACACGCAGGCAATACATTAATACACATAAATCAAAAATAAGTAAAATGTTTTTAAGAAATAAAAATAAGAAATGCTTATGTGGTCTGCCTCAGTTCTGCTCTGGCACTGACATGAAGAGGATTTTGTTAGGTCCCCAAAATGGCAGCAGGACTGCCAAGCCCCCCCGAATGTCGAGCTAACAGTTTCCTCAAGGAGCAGGAGGAAATCGAAGCTCAACATTCCTCAGAAAGCAGGTCTTACGGAACCCTCTGCAGAGGGAGGCACGTCTCCGCATCAGAGCCCACATTTCCTAAAGCTCCTTGCTTGTCAGGAAGCTACAGGCTCCTCA
>NW_008455333.1:0-627 GCF_000622305.1 Nannospalax galili
TGTGTGTGTGTGTGTGTGTGTGTGTGTGTGTGTATAGAACTGGGATAGAACCCAGGGCCTCATACATCCTAGCTATGTACCCACCACTGAAATATATATCTGTTTATCTTTTCAATTTTGAAGCAGGATCTCACTATGTTGTCCAGGCTAGCCTTGAACTCACTATATAGTCAAGGGTGGCCTTGAACTTGCCTCTGACCTCAGCCTCTCAAGTAGCTGGGATTCTAGGCCTGTACCACCAGACCCAGCTATTTCCAAATTCTCTATTCTAGTCTATTCATTTATTATCTATCCTTTCTTTGAATCTGTTACAAGTTGTCTCAGTTACTGTCTCTTTGCAGCGAGTCTTCATACCAGGTAATTAATACCTAAGATGAAAGCCATCCAAACAGAAGAAAACACCAAAGACAATAGAAGATGACGCCTCTGTCCCTTCACTCTACAGGTCTCACACAGAGACCAGGCCACCAGCTGACAAGGCTGTGTCCCAAACATACTGATTGGCTATTTCCCCAGTGATGTGGATGACTAGACACCATGGGCACCATCATGATCTGCTTTGTGTCAATCATGACTGCAGATGGACCCTCACAGATCTCCCAGGGGAAATCTCCATCCCTCTTAGAG
>NW_008455334.1:0-629 GCF_000622305.1 Nannospalax galili
GCCTGCCTCTGCCTCCCAAGTACTGGGATTAAAGGCATGCACCATCACACCCGGCTTAATGTGATATTTTCTAAGACCAGGACAAAGTGGGGCAGAACCTACACCTGGCACATGGGAGTCCAGGAAGGGAAAAGATTATTCTCATAAGCAGAGCTACCTAACCAGGTAGGAAGCCCCCTGCCACTAAAGGCAGGCGAGCAGGTCTGGGAGCAGAAGAGAAGGCCAGGTGGTACGACCCCAGTTCTCTTCTTGTGGATTATGAATGGCACCGTTTGTCCAACCCCAGCTACTCTGGGGGACTCCAACAAACAGCTTAAGATGAAAACATATATTGCCAGGCATGGTGATGCACACTGTCATCCCAGAGCTTTGGGAGGCAGGAGGATCAGAAGTTCAAGTAAACCTCTGCTACATAGTAAGTTCAAGGCCAGCCTGGGCTATAGGAGCCCTGCCTCAAAAAACAAATAGGGTCATTGAGATAGCTCAGTGGGTAAAGGTGCCTGCCACCAGGCAGATCTCTGTGAGTTAGAGGCCAGCCTGCCTGGTCTACACACAGTGAGTTCCAGGCCAGCTGGGGGCTACAGGGAGACCCCGTCTCAAAAAGCCAAAAAAAAAAAAAAAAAAAAAGG
>NW_008455335.1:0-523 GCF_000622305.1 Nannospalax galili
AAAAAAAAAAAAAAAAAAAAAAAAAAAAAAAAAAACGAGGCTGGAACATGGTAGTGTGCTTGTAATCCCTGGCGAGGAGGGCAAAGATAGAGGATCCCTGAGGCTCAGTAGTCAGCCAGCCTAACCTGCTTGGCCAGTTCCAGACCAGTGAGAGACCCTGTCTCAAAAAAGCAAGGCGGACAGTAAGAGATGGAACCCATTTGTCCCCTGATTCCCTCACTCATGCACGTACTACTGCACATACATACATACACACACACACACAAAGAGGCAAATGGAAAAGGTGCCTTGGGCCTTCCCCAGCTCTAAGCAACCTGCCTGTTTTATGTTGGGAAGATTTGCACTTTTTCTCACTTTGGTTCAGGAGGGAAAAGCTGAGCTCCTAGCATGCAACCCTCCCCACTCCCAAGAGACAAGATGGAGGCCCAAGAGCATTAGACTGAGGCAGGCATGGGGCAGTGGCTAAGACAGACCCCCCGCACACACACACACACACACACACACACACACACACACACACACA
>NW_008455336.1:0-630 GCF_000622305.1 Nannospalax galili
CTGAGTAGAGAGCAGGAGGAGGTGCCGAATCACATGCTCAGATCCTTCTCTCCATTGCAACACGGGATGAGAGAAAGGCCAGGAGGGCTGTTCTGCTGGAAATTCCTCCTTGAAAAAGCACCAGGCTAGTTGGAGGGTGTTTGTCTTAATAGAAAGCAACACTTTCTATCTGTTGAGAGAAATAACCTCTCCTCTCTGTCTCATAACAATTGAATCAAGTCAGCTCTTGAATTTGGACTCTGATGGGGAGCGTGTCTGGTTCCATGGCAAAAGTCTTCTCCCTCTATCTTCCAGCATTTCCGCAGAGCAGGGTTGCCTTCTTCCAGTACGGATTCAATCACTGTTTCTATGCTATTGTTTTTGCTCTATTATCTTTTTTATATTATATTTATATATGTCAAAATTTATTCCTTGACAATTTCATACACATATATGTTGCATTTTGATTTTATCCACTCTCTGGTATTCTTTCTTTTCCATGTCCTACTCGTACTGAAACCTGTCTTCTTCCAGCAAGCCCCCTCTTACTTTCATGTCTTTTGTATGTGTGTGTGTGAGAGAGAGACAGAGATAAAGATAGAGACAGAGACAGAGACAGAGACAAAGAGACAGCGAGAAAGAGAGAGAGAG
>NW_008455337.1:0-629 GCF_000622305.1 Nannospalax galili
GACAGTTCTCAATTTGCCACCACAATGATCCATGTGCCCTGACAATGCCCCTGTGCACCATCACCCTCCTCAATATGCCATCACAGAGCATAATTTCTTCTCACAATGAACCAGCATGTCATCAAAAGTCTCAGTGTGCAATCACAGTGCCACAAATTTTCATCAAAATGCTCCATTGTGAAAGCACAATGCTCAAATGTGCTATGACAATGTTTGATGTGCCATCACAATGCTCCAATGTGCCATCACAATGCCCCAACGTGTCATTAAAGTGCCGAATATGCCAACAAAATGCTCCAAAGTGTCATCAAAATGCTACAATGTGACATCACAATTCTCAGTGTGACATGACAATGCACCAGTGGGTCATCACTGTGCTCCAATGTGTCATCACCATGCTCTTCGTGCCATCACAATACCCCAATGTGTACTCACAATGCTCCAATTTGCTGTTACAATGTTTCATGTGACATCAGAATGCTGCAATATGCCATCAGAATGTCACAGTGTTTCATTACAATGCTCAATGTGTTAACAAAATTCTCGAAAGTGTCATCACAATGCTACAATGTGACGTGACAATTCTCAGTGTGACATCACAATGCACCAATGTGTCATCACAATGCTCC
>NW_008455338.1:0-630 GCF_000622305.1 Nannospalax galili
ACCCATACCCAGGCTCTGCCATCAGGAAAGGGGGTCTGATCTCACACTGCTTCTTCTCACCATCCAGCCCTTGGAGATAATGGGGGAGATGTGAGTTCATTCGCATGCTGCCTTCTTCTTCCCTAGGAATCTACCATAGTAAACCACAGGGTTGGCTCTGCCCACCCCTGTGGTGACCTCAGCACAGAACCTGACCCTCTGCTGTGTGTCACGTGAAGGATATGACAGCCTCGTTCTGATCTAAGGAGAACAGAATCTCTCCATGTCCTTGGATTCACAGCATTCACCCGTTTGGAAATCCCAGGCTCTGTTAACCTTGAGCCCTCTGATCCTCAGCAGCAAGAGAACCTTCAACAGAACCTTGTTATGCGGCAACAGAACCAAAAAGAGAACCCTGTTATGGTTATAACAAGACAGACCTACAGTGGTCAGAATCCAGTGACTCTCTGAAAATAAAAATCTCAGGTAGGAAGCACCATTATTTATGGTATCATTTTTGAGACCATTTGCCATTAGTCCTGTTACTGTCTGGGGATTCCAGCTGGGAGGAAGCCTGAAGGGACCTCTTTTCTCCTGAGCCATAGTCCCACAGTGAGAGACCATGACACCTCCAAGGCAGCATGGAGGGGG
>NW_008455339.1:0-630 GCF_000622305.1 Nannospalax galili
CAAGGTTGGTCCAATGTGTGTAAATCAACAAACATAACAGAGCACACATATAAAACGAAGGATAAGCATCACATGATAGTCTCAATAGCTAAAGCAAAATCATTCGACAAAAGTTAACATCCTTTAAAAGCACAAACCAATCCGTTATTGAAGGATCAAAGGTCAGTGCAATATGATATAGTCAACAGCAGACTGAGTGGGGAAAATCTAAAAGCGTTTTCTATAAAATTACAAACAAGACAAGGATGTCCCTCCCCCTTCCTCTTACACAAAAATTGTAGCCATAGCAGTTAGGGGAGAGAAAGAAATAAAAGACAAATAAGATGTAGAAGTATCCCTGCTCATAGATGCTGTTTTTCTAAGCTTTTGTAAGGAGAGATTGACATTGTAGAAATTCCAGCATGGAAGCAGTGCATGGAACAGATTGATCATTGCTCCCTCTAAGGGAGCATTACAGAGACCTTTCTGGGCACATGTGGCATGCAGCGGAAACTCCAGAAAGGGTATGCCTTAACAGACTAGCAAAATTTCCTCAGAGAAGTGGTAACTCATGACTTGTCCTTAATGAAATTCAAAACAAACTTTTCTGCAAATAAGACTGAGAGTCAATAATATTCCAATATTGTTTAA
>NW_008455340.1:0-630 GCF_000622305.1 Nannospalax galili
TTTTTTTTTTTTTTTTTGTGGCTAAGGCTAGCACTGTGGTGGAATGCTTGCCCAGCATGTTGCAAGGCAATGGTTTCCATCCTGAGCACTACAAAAAAAAAAAATGTATTAGTAGGAGCACTACTAAATACTCTCTGAGGTGCTGTCCACTGATAGTTATGGAGAAATAATAAGCATTTTAAAAGTGGTAAATTAGTCTTCACACTTTTCGAAAGTTCCTCCTCAAGTTTAGGAGAACTAGCTGGTAATGAAGTCCTGCTAAAAGCAAGTGCAGGCTCTATAATAACAGGCCACACCACAGGACTCAAAGAGCTGCCAGGGTTCAAAGGGCCTGGCTGAAGGGGTGGAGTAATGCTAAGGACTGGCCAGTTTTCCCTGGTCTCTTTCACTCTTCACTGATCACTAATTTACCCTGAGAAGCCCTCCTGTTGTTTGGGCTGACGTTTGCTGTACCTCTTTCTTGCCTTATGTTAGAAGGTGAGGGTGAAAGACTCCAGCCAGCAGGGCTGTAGTTGACTGGCAGGACTCATTACAGCTGGATGATGATAGCAATGAGAGAGATGCATCGTCACTGTTTGCTGAGCCAAAACTTTAGTCAAAGGTTGAGACACACACACACACACACACACA
>NW_008455341.1:0-624 GCF_000622305.1 Nannospalax galili
GAGAGAGAGAGAGAGAGAGAGAGAGAGAGAGAGAGAAGGATCTCATTATTAATGAACTTGAATGTTATCTCCTTTATGTTTGAAAATGAAAAGATGGAAACCTAGTTGAAAGATGATCATAAGAGTGTGGAGTCACAACAGAACTGAGTCTAAAGTGAAGGATTTACATTTTTGCCTTGTTTTGTGTTTTTCAATTAGCAATTAAAGTGCACAGTAAAAGGCCATCATTTTATCATCATTCATTGTATGAAAACAGTAATATCAAACAACAAGGAATCACATAAACTATTAATAGTACACTTCAATGAACTCAAGTGGGGAGTATAAACACAGCTATCTATGGCAGCCAATTCCTAGAGTGCGGGCTGATGTCTCTCATAGGGCCTGCTCAAATCAATTTGAGAAAGCAGTTCTAAGCTTTCTATCACTTAACCGCATGATGCCTTTTAAACAAATGGGATGCTTCTGTGCCCTTATTCTCATGTGAAGAAGTAAACTAAACTCAAGAACAAAAGAAAGAAACGCTCACAGGAAAAGAACAGCATGATTGGATAGAATCTATGTCCTCGTCTCTGGAGACAGAGAAGATTGGAGGAAAGGGCAGAACTGTTAGGAAGGTAAGAA
>NW_008455342.1:0-630 GCF_000622305.1 Nannospalax galili
CCCCCCTGTGGCCTGTGGGGTCCTTTATTATCCAGCACCACAAACTCTGAGCTCATCTCTAACAATATTGCCTCATGAACTGGAATTCAGCGTGCCATGCTTGGTTCCTCACCATACCCCACCCCACCCTCAGGCCTTGGACTTGCTGTCTCCTTTCTCTGGAACTCTTTTCCCTCAGAGATGCCACCTTCTTCAGTGCTCTGTTCTGCTGTTCCCACCTAGAGACACTTCCTCATCAACCTTATGAACAATAGCATGTCTCCTACTCTATCTTGCCCTCATTTCTCTTTCTTCATGGCAATAATGTGTGAATATATTCATTGCCTGTCTCCTCAAATGCAAATGATCACTCATATAGGCAGAGATATCGTCTTCTTGCTGGTATGTCCAGGACACTTATAGCATTTGTGACACTTGTATCAGCTATCCATTGCTGTGCAGCAAATTATCACAAAGATAACGATTTAGGACAGCATATATTTATTATCTGAAAGCTTCTATGGACCAAGAGTCTGGACACAACTGAGCTGAGTCTTTGTTTCAGAATTTCTCCTGGCTAAGATCCAGGTTTTGGCCACAGCTGAAAATTGATCCAAAGATCTAATTAGGAAAGCATCTACGTCTCAGCTC
>NW_008455343.1:0-629 GCF_000622305.1 Nannospalax galili
AAAAAAAAATTTATGTGTATGAGTGTATTGCCTGCAGGTGTTAAAGTGCACCCGTGTTGTGTAGTGCCTGCAGAGGTTAGAAGAGGGCTTTGGATCCCCCGGGACTGGAATTACAGATAATTGTTAGCTGCCATGTGAATGCTGGGAATTGAACCCAGGTCTTCTGTAAGAGCAGTCGGTGCTCTTAACTGCTGAGCCATCTCTCCAGCCCGAATGTCATAGGGGTTTTAATCTAATTGCTTGCACTCAGTATATATAATAGGAAATTTAGTTTCTTCTTTCCCCATGGTTCCTTCCCTCCTCCCTTTCCAGTTGAACACCTCTATTTTCCCACATTTTCTCCCTTGGTAATATCTGTTTCTCTTTATCGCCTTCTCCCTGGCTTTTCCTTTCCCTTTACCACAGTAGTTCTTTTTCGTTTTCCTGGCACCTGCGGTTACACAGGAAATACACCCCCATAGGGATTTGGTGCTCAGATCCACAAATGAGGGAGAACATGCATCGCTTCCTTGTTTTTATGAGTCTGTGATACTTTACTTCGTATCAGGCACCATTGTAGAGGAGGGGGCAGAATGACGGTAAGAGCCAGGATTGGTGCATGAACATAAGGAAACAGAGGCTTTCAGGCC
>NW_008455344.1:0-630 GCF_000622305.1 Nannospalax galili
AACCACAGCTCCATCTCACAGGAGGGGCCCAGAGCTCCAGCTCATAGAAGGGGAACCATAGCTCGTGCTCACAGGAAAGGACCACAACTCCAGCTCACAGGAAAGTCCGCAGCTCCAGCTCGTAGGAAGAACCACAGCTCCAGCTCACAGGAGAGCACCACAGCCCCAGCTCCCAAGAGGGAACCACAGCTCCAGCTCATAGGAGAGGACCACGACTCCAATTCACAGGATAGGACCTCAGCTCCAGCTTGTATGAGGGGTCCACAACTCCAGCCCACAGGAGGGGACCACAGCTCCAGCTCACAGGAGAGGGCCACAGCTCCAGTTCACAGGAGGGGACCACAGCTCCAGGCCATAGGAGGAGAACCACAGCTCTGGCTCACAGTAGGGGACCACAGGTCCAGCTCACAGGTGGGGACTACAGCTCCAGCTCACAGGAGAGGACACTCCAGCTCACAGAAGAGGCCCACGGCTCCAACTCATGGGAAGGGACCATGACTCCAGCTCACTGGAGGGGACTGTAGCTCTAGTTCTCTCTCTTTTCTCAAGTTCTTGGGCTCTCAATGTTTTTCTCTGCTTGTATATAAGTACACTCATGTCCTGCAATGCCCGAGGAGGTCAGAAGAGGGC
>NW_008455345.1:0-630 GCF_000622305.1 Nannospalax galili
TTGTTGTTGTTGTTGTTGTTTTGTCTTTAATTACAGCAAGAGAAACCAAACTAGAACTGTCTTATTTATTTATCCTTCTATTCTGGTAATGCTTCAGTTTAGTATAGTCAGCACAGAGGACATTTTGGTGAGTTAAGCAGGATTGACTATCAGCACAGAAGGACATACTCAGTAGTCTCCAACACCTGGGACTTTCCCAGATAAAGAGGAAAATGAACTGTAGTCATCATGATCATTACCTACCTTCTTAAGTAGTTGTGAAATCCAACATTAAGGTTAGAGAAAGTTAATGGCAATCCACTGTAGGTATGTTTAAAGAAAGGTAGAAAAGAGGGCTGTGAATTCATGTGAATTCGTGCTCTTCATTGAATATCCACAGAGTTAGGGGCAACATTCCTGAAATGACTCGTTGCCCGTCCATCTCTTTGCACTTGACAGAAATGCACCATTTCCAAGATGAGGAAAACAGGTTGAAGAAAGTAAAGTAGTTTGCTAAAGCTAACTTAGCTGATAAATGAGCAATTTGAATTTAAAGCATATTGGCTATAGGAGGAAGGCCTGTCTGGGAAGGGACTGGAAGGAATGTGGAGGTTGACCTGAGTGTGATTTAGGAATCAAAGGCTTTGAAGA
>NW_008455346.1:0-630 GCF_000622305.1 Nannospalax galili
GGCCCTAGGGAGAGCCAAAGTGAGGCTGAGGAAGCAGACTCAAGGTCACCCAGGGCCCGTGTTCACCTGGCTGGCTAGGGTGAGCCCACAAGGCAGATGGCAGTGGTGGCTGTGAGGCCTCACAGAGTATTTACATATCGCAGTAAATGAACAGGAAAATGAGACCTGAAAGAAGAAATCTGTTTCCTGGAGCCTCTCAAAGGACAGCTGGCTTTGTTTGGCCTCATATCCCTCTTCCTGTGCCATGTGAGGAGGAAGTGGGGACGGTGTCCCTGGGAGGGTGATGTCTCCAGGAGCGCACACTCACCTACTTACCTAGAACTCCCCCATCATGCTCAAAGCTGGCCATGGCCCCTTTGGGATCAGTGGCCCCCCAAGTCCCACAGGGATGTCTGGAGAGGGAGAGTCCACCCCTATGCTTGGAGGGCCTACTACTGTTGGAGTCTGGGGAGCATTAAAGCCACTTGGGATTTAAAAGAAATGATGAAGTGCGTTGCTGTGCTGCTGCTGATTGGAGCCCTACTCCATCTCCAGCTCATCCACTCAAGGAAGAGCACATCTCCACTGGAGAGCCTCGCCTCACCTGCCTCTGCCCTGGAGGCTCATGTGGCATTCTGAGGTGCTGGCAAA
>NW_008455347.1:0-630 GCF_000622305.1 Nannospalax galili
CCTCACTGATCCCCAGGGTTTGTGTCCCATAGCCAGTGGTTCCGGGTGGCTAGTGATAACAGACCTGGGGAGTCAGTTCCCTTCTGTTTGTTTCTCTGGGATCTAAGCCCTGGGTTCTGTCTGCAAATCACGAACCTGAGCATTTTTCCAAAGTCTCCGTAGATCACAGGAACAGAGTAATCTCAAGGGTCATGCTTGTTAGGCCAAACTGGGACCCAAGGTGGCGTTACTACTGACCAGCAACATGGCAATCACAGCCTGGTGGGCATAGTCTGGGAAGCAGAAACCAAACTATCCTAGTTTCCCAGTATCCAGGTGACCTTTGCTTTAACAACGCACCCTGATCATAACAAAAATTTTCTACCACAACCGACCGAAAAACTGAAAAACACCTCCCCCCGTGAAGGCACCTGCTACTGGCTCACTTTCCTGCTGCTCCCTTTCTCCCGTGGGAGCAGTCCAGCAACTCATACATCCCAATAAATTTCTTCTTTTCCCACCTCAGAATGGTCTCTACTGGTCCTGGTCTTGTCAGGAATCTAGTATCACTCACCTCCTCTTCTACTCAGTGTCCTGGGCAGCCACCTGCACCCACAGCCCGAGAGCACATCACCCATTTGGATCTTGGTC
>NW_008455348.1:0-630 GCF_000622305.1 Nannospalax galili
AAAAAAAAAGACTTATGTGTGTATATCTGTGTCAGTCTCCCTGTAGACCCAACTGGCCTGAACTCACTATGTAGACCAGGCCAGCCTTGATCTCACAGTGATTGCCTGCCTCTGCCTCCCAAGTGTTGGGATTAAAAGCATGCACCACCAAGCCCAGCAACAAAGAATTTTAATGAGCACAAATGAGATGACAAATATATTAATTTTCTTCACCAAAGAAATTGTTTTTCCGGCTATATATCCCACAACATCAAGTTGTAGACCAGTATAAAATTTACTTTAGAGCCCAAATAAATGCAAAAACTTATTGCAAATAAATGCTGCAAGTAAATAGTTAGATGGACTTTCTGGATATAAGTTGTATCCTTTTTGAGTACAAAGAGTAGCTGTAAATTATTCTAACAGTCATGGAGGCTACTGAGACCCAGGGGCTACTTGACCCTTCTACAAAAACTTACAATTGTGCCAGATGCTGAAGCAAAGCCAAATTGCTTCTGCTTGGTCATGTCTTTTTTTGTAAGTTTAACTTATATCTTGAATTTCATAGAAATACAACTTTTTAAAATTCACTTACACGCACTGCTACCTTTGAAAAATATTTTCTCCATCAATTACTGAGTGCTTTTTTTT
>NW_008455349.1:0-630 GCF_000622305.1 Nannospalax galili
CACACCTGAGTGTAAGAATTATAGATCACTGACTCTAATGAGATATGATTTCTCTGACACCCAGCTCAGATGTGTTATGTAAGATGGATGGGGTTTTTCATTTGGAAATAGAAGACACAATGTCGGGAGTATGTGGGGGGTGGTGGGTAAGGTTGGAGATGGAGGAGAAGGTCTAAATATAAACAAAGTTCATTGTATGAAATTCTTGAATCAATAAAATTTATCTTAAACTTAAAAAATATACATATAAAAGTTTGAATAACAAAAATTAAAAATAAAATAAAAAATTTTAAATTAATTTGTATGGATACACACATGAATAAAATTCATAAGATAACAAACCTCACATTTTCACATTTTATATATATGTGTGTGCTTTTGTGTGCATGTATGTTTGTGCATCTGTGTGCATATATAATTTTCCAGGGCTAGGATGGAACCCAAGGCCTTATATATGTTAGGTAAGTACTCTACCACTGAGCTACAGTCGCAACTCTGTGATATCATACATTACTTTTGTTAATATATATAATTTGTACAAATAAGGGTTTTATTATAATATTTTCATACATATGCTTTGATTATACTCACTTCTTCATTCCCTCCTTTTACCCCTCCTCCCTCCCACTG
>NW_008455350.1:0-630 GCF_000622305.1 Nannospalax galili
GGAGCAGGGGCAGAGAGAGCATTAACGCACCTCCCCTCTCACCAGCAAAGCCTCCTCATGCAACAGAGACGGATTAACACAGAAAGCCACAACTGGCCAAGCTGCAGAGAATAAGAGACTGCAGAGTGTGTGTCCCTGGATAGGACTCTTAAGCCTCTACCACCAGGACTCAGGGATCGTTGTAGAAATGGGGACAGAAAGACTGTAAGAGCCAGGGGTGGTGAATGACCACAAGGAAACAGCATTTTTCTGGGCAGCTGCAGACTTGCACATATGCACTTACAGCAAAGTTGACAGCATGCACAAAACCCACGGAAACTCAGACCAGACAAAAACCCAGCATAGAAGGAGAAATTGGGTAAGAAGCCCCAGCCTTAGCAGAGGAACTGTTAGCAACTGATCACTGCTGGGTGAGGGGGTGTTGGTCTTCTTTAAGCTAGAGAGATTGACCAGGCACCAGTGGATGACCTCATATTGAAGACTATCTGAGAGGACACAGATTTGACTTGATCAGCCTTAACACATATGACAGAATGAATTAAATTTGGTGGTGGGGGCCTATGAGGAGGTGTGCATAGGGGAAGGGATCTAAATATGATCAAGATGTGCTATCTGAAGTGCACACAAATG
>NW_008455351.1:0-630 GCF_000622305.1 Nannospalax galili
GAAGGGAGCACTATAGTAACTGAGTCCCAGCCCTCCCCCCCGCCCGCCACCTCTGTCTTCAGTGTCCAAAGCAGGGACAGAGGCTCCCAGGAAACACTGTTGGAGGAATGAAAGGACTCCAGTGAAAGACCCTGTCTCAAATACAAGGTGGGCGATTCCTGAGGAACAACACCCAGGGTTCTCTGCCCTTCTGGGATCTTGTCTTTCCAGGGAGGTAAACCAGGGCACAGAAATGGCAGGAGTGTGTCCCAGGGGATGGAGCTGGGCAGGGGCAGGAGCCTCCAGCTCAGCTGTCAGCCTTTTTGCCTCCTAGGAGAGCACCTAACCCCTCAGGCCCAAAGACCAGGAAGCTTGTGGTTCCCAGCATGTTACCACCTACCAGCTTCCCCTGCCTGTCCATGTGGGTATAGGGCAGGCACAGGACTGGACTACCCCAGGGACCATCCTGATTCAGTGCAGGAAATTGTGGCCCTGAGAGGTGGAGGGGCCCATGCTAAGTCACCCCTGAAGGAGGGACACTGCTTCTTCCCGAAGCCCTCCCAGCCTGCTGCTTCTGCACCTGGCCCTGGTTCTCCCTGGAGTCCTGGCAGATGTGATCACACTTACTCATCATTGCATTGTAATCACCCC
>NW_008455352.1:0-630 GCF_000622305.1 Nannospalax galili
ACAGGCCAGTCCAATGGAGGCAATTCCCCAATTGAGGTGCCCTCTACCCAGTTGTGTCAGTTTGACAACTAAAGCTATCTAGCACAGTTATTTTATAGTTAATAAATCAGAGGTGTTGAGTAACTGGTGTCAACTCACCCATCAAGCTAAGAACCCACCAACCTGCTGAGGGTGAGTTTGTAAGTTCACCCTATGCAGCCATGTTTCCTCTCTCTTGCCTCCACTTCCTCTACCACTCTGGGAGCCAAAGAGACAGCTTCATGTGGGGACAGCACCACTGGCCCCCCACTCTGCCCTAAATAACACTTTTTATTTTTGAAACATAGTCTTCCTCTGTCACGTAGTCTGATCATGAACCCCTGCTGCAGCCTCCACAGTGCTAGAGTTACGGGCCTGGGGCACTTGCCTAGTTGATGTTCTTCTTCAGTCAGTTAGTGTTCGTGCAAATGCTATGGGGTTTTTCAGTGCTTGCATCCCTCACCTGCATCCATGCTCTGCCCTTCTCTGTCTTAGGAAGCTTGAGCCCATAGAGAACATCTCATGGGTTCCCTTGCTCATCAGTGCCTCTGGTGGAGTTCATTCAGTAAGACATTGGCAAGAGGCTAGAGGATTGTAGGAGACAAGATGGGG
>NW_008455353.1:0-630 GCF_000622305.1 Nannospalax galili
AACAACAACAAAATCTTCCAACCAAGAAGAACCCAGGCCCAGATGTATTTAGTGCTACATTCCACAAAACCTTGCAAGAAGAATTGGCACCAGTATGCCTAAAAATATTCCATAAAATATAAATTCAAGGAAGCAAACTTATTCTATGCAACCAGTGTTGGCCCGATACCAAAACCAGATAAGGACTTAACAACAACAGGCGAGAAGGAACAATGTTACAAGCCAATGTCCCTGATGAACACAAAAATGCTCAATAAAATACTTACAAAACAAATTCATTAACAATAAAAAGAGCATTTACTCTGATCAACTTGGCTTCATCCATAGATGCAAGGATGGTTCAATATATCCAAATCAATAACTAATACATCATATAAATAGTTTCACTCACTTCTCTGGCCTTTTGATTAAGATCAAGTGATGTACATAAATAGATTCAAAGACAAAAATCATATGATCTTTTCAATAGACTCAGAAGGACCCTATGACAAAGTCCAACATCCTGTCACGATAAAAGCAGAGAAGAAAATAAAAACAGAAGCCTCAGTACAGGGGCTGGCAAGGAAGCTCAGTTGATAGAGTAATTGCCTAGCATGTATAAAAGCCCTGGATTTGTTCGCCAGTACCACA
>NW_008455354.1:0-630 GCF_000622305.1 Nannospalax galili
TATTTGTTTGATACTCTGGTCTATCTTCAGACCATCTAAATTTTTTGCCTCATACTAATGTTTGAGTACACAAAACTTTTTTCTTCCTCAGCACCACAGTCCCAGGGTTGTCCATTTCCATCAACTTCCAATAGCCCTACAGCTAGCTATGGGGCCTGTAGGTACTTTTCACCCATCCATAGTTCAATCTTGAACTTTCGGCTGAATTGATCCTGCACAGGACTTGTACATGTAACCAGAGCTGGGAGTTCCTGAGGGCAAAGGCCATATCATGTCCAGAAGAGAGGATCTCACAGAACTCCTCCCAGTCTCCATTCTCTTTCACCCAGTTAAGAACAATGATAAAAATAACAAGTACCAAGTTCTTATTCCCAAATGATTTATCATTATAACATTTGGTACAATTTTAAGATCCAGCATTTGTATAATGCTTGTTATCTGTACTAGGACCTCTTGTAAATATGTGTATTAAATCATTTAATTGTCAAACCACCATATTGCAATACCATTATAGCTATGACCAATTATAATAAAAAGTTGAGTATATAGACATTTAATTTATAGGAGAAATGTATATTTGGCTTTTGTGCCTTTGGTAGCGATCTAATTTGCCAAGATTTTAAACTGAAT
>NW_008455355.1:0-630 GCF_000622305.1 Nannospalax galili
CTTTCTATATACCCAATCCCAGCAGAAAAGAAGAAACAACAAAAATCAGAGCAGAAAAAATATGAAATAGAAACAAAGAAAATAATACAAAGAATCAATGAATCCAAGCTAGTGCTTTGAAAAGATTAACAAGATAGACAGACCTTTATCCCAGTTAACCAAAAGAAAGAAAGAGCTGCTCCAAATCAACAAAATCAAAGATAAAAGGGGAACCATCACAACACACAACAAAAAGATCCAGAACATTAAAAGGGAATACTTTCAAAGCTTATGCACTATTAAATTTGAAAACCTAAAAGAAATAGATGTGAATCTAAAATCATGGGAATCTCCAAGGTTAAACCAAGAATAGACCAACCACTTAAACAGACCCATAATATATAAGGAAATTGAAACAATAATACAAACTCTTCTGAGTAAAAAAAGCCCAGGTCCAGAAGGATTCAGAGTAGAATTCTACCAGACAATTAAAGAAGATTTATATTCAACACTACTTAAATTATTTTAAAAGATAGAAACAGACAGGGAACTCCAAAATTCCTTCTATGAAGTCAGCCTCATTCTAATACCAAAATCAAGTAAAGAAACAACCAAAAAAGAAAACTATAGACCTACATCCTAATTAACATA
>NW_008455356.1:0-630 GCF_000622305.1 Nannospalax galili
TTTTAGGTCTTTCTGCTCTCCCCTCACCAATGGTCCCTGAGCCTTGGGCGACAGATGCTTGCTACAGGCATCCATTTAGGGACGAGCACTCTGCAGCCTCTTCTCTGCACTTTGGCCGGTGGTGGCTTTCTGGACTAATCGCCATCTGTTGCATGAGGAAGTTTTGCTGGACTTTTGGAAATTTTCAGGAAACAACACTTTTCACCTTGATTTAAAACCTATGAAAGCCCAAAGGCAACCTGATGGCATCACTACAGAGAAACCTCAGTCTAATATGCTTTATAAACATGAATGTGAAACATTAATAAATCAATCCCCAATATAGTTAGGAATTTAATATGTCAGAAAAATGTAATGGAACTATATAATTATTTCAACAAGTGCAATGAAATATTTATCCAAAATCCTATACCACTTCATGATTTTAAAAATCCCTCAAAAAAGCAGATGTAGAGTTTCCTCCATTTGATAAATTTCTACACAGACAATCTACAGGAAGCATCATGCCTGGGGTGAAACAATAAACACTTTGTCGCTAAGGGTACAGCAAAGGCAAGAGGATTTTCTCTCAGTGGGTCCATTAATGTTGTACAAAGATTCACTATTAAATACAAAAGTCTGAGTAAAAAA
>NW_008455357.1:0-629 GCF_000622305.1 Nannospalax galili
AGTTCTAGGTCAGCTGGGGCTACAGGGAGACCCTGTCTCAAAAAAAGACTTAAAAAAAAGAAAAGAAAAGAAAGTAGAAAACAAAAAAAATAAACACACTTAAACACAAGGACAAACATTATAAGAGCAAGAAATGAATAAAAACAGAAAATCAATAAATCCAAAAGCTGGTTCTTCAAGACCACTGGTAAAATCTGTAAATATCTATCAAATCTAAAATATTAGCGTCATGCAGAAAACAGAAGTTGCTATAGACCCATAATCATTAAATGTAACCAGAGGAATAAATCCACACATATCAATTAAATTTTTGGATGAAATGGAGTAATTTCTCAATAACCATCAATTATCACAACTCATCATTGGTGCTACAGATAATGTAAATAATTATTAAACAAATGGGTTGTTGAGATGACTCAGCTGGTAAAAGCACGTGTCACCAAGCCTGACAACCTGAGTTTGATCCCTGGGACCCACAAGTGAAAGGGGAGGCTGTCCCCTGACCTCCACATGTGGGCCTTGGTGAAAGCGTGTGACACACACACCAAAGAAATAAAGACATACATAAATAAATAAATTTTTATTTATTATTTTATGTGTATGAGTGTATTGTCTGCATATATGTAAGT
>NW_008455358.1:0-630 GCF_000622305.1 Nannospalax galili
CCCCTAAATTTGCCACATGAAACAAAAAGTTGTTTCTTTAAAGAAGGCACGGTGACAGTGTCTGGAAAGTGCTTGGGGAGCATGCTGTAGGGACCCTGGATTGTCAGTGGAGAAACACCAGCTGCCTTCTTCCTTGAGCAACAGCTCTGATAGCCAGAGGCCAGGAAGCTCTGCGTGTTGGAGGCAAGGCTTCAGGAGAGAAGCAAATGTCCCATGGAATCGGGTGGGAAGGTTTGTCCACGATGCACCAAGGAGCAAGACATCTGTTAAAATCACCAATACGTCAAAACCGAAGGTCTCTTTTCAGTGGTGGACACATCAGACATCTGAGTATTCTCTAACGCATGGGACAAGTCAGAGGCTCATGTGTGGGACGCACCAGGATTACCAGAGGACGTGCACTCTGACCAGAGGTAAATGGAAAATACAAGCTCATTGGCAGTGGGAGGGAGAACCAGCCTCCCACCAGCATGAGAAAGTTGAAAATGAGGCTCCCATTGAATGTATGAGTGTGTGAAGCCTGAGACTCCCACAGAATGTGTCTGGAAGAGACACAGCTTCATTCGCCATGGAAACGCAGTTGTACAGGTTGTTTTTCCTTTGCTTGCCTCATCAACACACACAGACACA
>NW_008455359.1:0-630 GCF_000622305.1 Nannospalax galili
TAACCCTAACCCTTACCCTATCCTTAACATAACCCTAACCCTAACCCTAAACTTTACCCTAACCCTAAGTTTAACCCTAAAGATAACCCTAAGACTAAACATAACCCTAACTGAAATCCTAAAGCATAAATTTAAACTTAAACCTAGCACAAACCATAACCCCAACTCTAACCATAACCCTAAAACTAACCGTGACTCTAATGCTACCCCTAGCCCAAACACTAACCACAATACTAACATTTAACCTAATCGTAAGCCTACCTTTAACCCTCACCTTAACCCAAAACCTAACCCTACTACTAAGGCTAACCCAAAATGTATCCTTAAATATAACCCTATTCCTAACCCTTACCCTAACCTTGGCTCTAACACTAACGAGTAACCTAACCTAACCCTAACCATAACCCTAATCCTAACCTAACAATAACACTAACCTTAAACCTAACCCTAACCCTAGCCTGAACCCTTAGCCTAACCTAACCTTAACGCCAAACCCGTGTGAGCCCTATCCCTAACCCTTATCCTAAACCTATACCTAACTTTAACCTTAACCATAACCCTCACTCTAAACATAACCATGAACATACCCCTAACCCTAACCCTACCCTAACTTTTACCCTAACCCTAACC
>NW_008455360.1:0-630 GCF_000622305.1 Nannospalax galili
GAGCACAGTCCTTCCTATTGGGCACCTATGGTCAGACCCTGGAATCACCTCTCCTACAGGACAGAACTTCTGTTATCTTTTCAACTGCCTTCCTATGAGTTGAGCTTGATTTCTTCCTCCTATGGTTTTGATAACATTGTCTAAATTAGATCCTTTTGGAGGGTGAGTGTCCAGATATATATACAGCACTCCTCAAGGGACATTTATTCTACCTAGTGATGGAATTATACAACTACATGAAGTTTCTGGAGGAGACATCAGTATGAAACTCAACATCAACACATACCTATGAGGTAGATGCAAGAAGAGGTTCCAAAAGAGGGCTGACAGAGTGGGTGGAGGCAGGGTGCAGGGGCAAAGGGCTCAGAGCCGTCATGGCTGCCTGCAGTGGTGGTGGCACAGACTGCAAAGAGGAGAGATGCATTTAGCTGGCTCTGGATGTCGAGAGGGCAATCGACAGACTCAGGAAGAGCCTAAGAAACAGCCTAAGGGCAGGGTGAGGTGAGCTTTGCTGAGTGTCAAGTGAGCATGTGCCTGAGTGTCTGAATGGATGACCCAGCTTCTGGGGAGGCGACTTGTCCGTGAACTTCAGTAAAGCAAGAGAGGTGGTGGTTAATCATCAGAAAGACA
>NW_008455361.1:0-630 GCF_000622305.1 Nannospalax galili
CCCCCCAAATCCCATTTCTTAATTGGGACCAAGAATATACCTGCTGCTACTAGATCCAAATGAGTACAGAGTCATATACAGGACCAGCTACATAACTTGTGAGACCTCACACAAATGAACTGTGGAAGTGTTTGCTTAGAATTATCAAGAATTTTAAGATGGTGGCAACAGATCATTAAGCCCAGTTTGAGGTAGGGTTTTCACAGACCACACACCCATGAAATGACAATGACCAGCTGCTTTAACAGTCAGTCAGTCATTTTTCTAAGTGCTCTCCTCTGGACTGAAAAGAATAGCCTCTTTCCCACGAAACTAGCCCAGATTCGCCCAGTTGAACTTGCTAATCATGACAACCAGAGCTCAGTCCCAGTGACATAAACTTGGAAACATGGCACCAATATTTTAATCTTGAACAGTTATAAAATTAGATATTATCAAATGCTTACTTTGAGTAAAGATCAAATAAGGTACTAAGATTAGGACAAATGATCACTTTAATAACCAAAATCTGTATGAAATTCATAAAGCTCTTTCCACATCGAGTGCCTGTTCTTAGAATTAACGTCTGAGAGATCAGCAAATATTATATTCTCCAAACTACCTTATATGAATTGGTGAATTTTAAGGTGC
>NW_008455362.1:0-629 GCF_000622305.1 Nannospalax galili
TAGGTAAGTGCACCCCTGTCATGCAATGCCCGCAGAGGACAGAAGAGGCTGGAGTTATGGACAGTTGTCAGCTGCAATGTGGGTGCTGGGATTCAAACCCAGGTCTTCTACAAGAACAGCCAATGTTCCTAACTGCTGAGCCATCTCTCCAGCCCCTTTAATGTAATACTTCACATGAGTAGCCCCAATAGAATCTTCGCTTCCCCTGAAGCCTCAGAAACCAGGCTTCCATCATCTGAATTTTTTTCCTCATTCTTATCTTCTAAGCTCTTGCAGAAGAAGTTATAAAGTTATGAGCACATGATTTTCTTTCTAGTCCAAGTCACTGAAACTTCCAAAATTCTCACCCAAAGTACACGGTCATATCCGTCACAGAAATACCCCACTGTCTTGATGCCAATTTCCATCCTTGCTTGGTTTTTGCACTGTGATGATAAAACATTGTCCGAAAGCCTCTTGAGGGAGGAGAGAATTTACTAGTTTACACTTCTGAGTCATAAGAAATCACTGAGGGATGTCATGGCAGGTATTCAAAGAAGGAACTTAGATGCCAGAACTGAAGCAAAGGAAATGTGGGAACACGGCTTACTGGCTTCTCTCCTTTGTGCCTTCAGATACTTTTCTTACAC
>NW_008455363.1:0-630 GCF_000622305.1 Nannospalax galili
AGTAATCTCTATCCGAGGGGACCTTTCTTGTTCTGCATATCTGTCCTCTAGAAAGGAGTTCCTCTGGTATGAACTGTAGCTTTCCCTCCTGTCGTGACCAGAAGAATGTTTCATGTGTGCCACACTACTTTTATTTTATGATGGCAGCTGACCCAATATATCAGATCCTTCAAATTGGTTCACCTAACAATGGTTTGAATTCCTTGGTCTGAATTCCTTGACAGTCTACTTTTTCTGTCTCCAAACATCACCCTGTCTTCTTCACAAGTCCATGAGAAAAAGAGCAGTCCATATGAACTATGAAGTCCAGCATCCTTCGGCTGCGTGAACGGAAATGACGCACCTAAGAGTTTTCCCCATGTGCTCTTTTTTCAAGTGAGTCTTTCAATTTTTATTTCTTGAATTTGAGAGTAGAGTTCAAATCACCTCTCTTACTTGAAGAACGTTTTTCCTCCCTTGAGGTGGGTAGTCTTCTCTCCTGTTCTTTGCTGTCATCTTTTTTCTGTTCATCTGCCCTGTCCGGTACAAGCTCCTTTCCTTTAAAGGAAGTCTATGATCATGTGGTGGAAGCTGACATGTTTATGTTTCCAAGCTCTACTGAAGAATCCATAATGTTTAGGGGGAAAAAAA
>NW_008455364.1:0-630 GCF_000622305.1 Nannospalax galili
AAAGGAAAAGAAACAACCTGAAAGGGGGATAGTACGCAACAATGTTACCTGAGGCAGGTGGAAAAAGTGGGAGTAATTGGCAGGGAGAAAAGGAGGGAGGGACATGCAAGGGACCATGGTGTGGGGGAGGGAAGGAAGTCAAGAGAAGAAAGATGGTAGGAATCTGGAGGTATTGGGGGGAGGGTGGGAATAATGGGGGCACTGTTACTAGAGAGGGAGGGAGGAGGAAGGCCGGATGGGAGAAAAAGGAATGGAGATGAGTGAATCTCGGGAGCTAGGAAACCTAGAGGAAAAAGTGATGCCCTAGAAACTCTATGAGAAAAGCGTATAGAGTGTCTGAACATTAATGCATATGTAAACCTGGGAACTGCATGGCAGGGAACACAGTGCCAAACAGAAGAGACCTCCCTTAGAGTGACAAGCATGCCATATAGCACTCATCAAAGGAACTTCTTTTTGCAACAGATGGAAGCTACTGCCGAGCTGCACATCTGGTCAGGCCCAGAGAACATACACCTGGGAGATGCCCAGTACTATTTGACACATCTGCAGTCAAATATCTACAAATAAGGCACATGGAACATAGTGGAATAAGGGGTAGAGAGTGGGATAATGCACCCCTCAACATTC
>NW_008455365.1:0-630 GCF_000622305.1 Nannospalax galili
GGACTGGCTGCCGAATCTCTGTGTAGATGATGGGCCCGCTCTGGCAGGAAGAAGGCCATCATTCATTCACTGAACAGTCTCTAAATAGGTGCTATGTGTTGGTGCTGTCCCAGGCCCTGGGGCTGTAGCACTGGGCACAGCAAAGTCTTGTTTTCAGAGAGTGAGAGCTTGCGATCTAGTAAGAGACAAATTCACATGCATAGTCAGGGTAAAATGAAGCTGGAGAAAAGATGTGGGGCTGTTACTTCATAGTGGGGTTCAGGGACCAGGGAGGGCCCCTCTTGAAAGGTCAGCCTGGCCAGGCCTAGTGGAATGCATTTGTAATCCCAGCTGCTCTGGAGGCTGGGGCTGGAGGATCACAAGCTCCAGGCTAGCCTGGGAAAGGCAGAATTAAGAAACGTTGTGGATGTTGTTCAGTGGTAGAGCACTTGTCTGGCACACAAGAATCTCTAGGTTTGATCCCCAGCACCAGTGGGGGTCATAGCCTGACAGCAGAGATCAGTTGACAACTTTTGGGAGTCAGATCTCCCCTTCCACCAAGGATTGGTTCAAGGGATCGAACTCAGGTTGTCTGGCTTGCCTGCAGCAAGTGCTCTTACTCACCGAGTCATCTTACCAGTCCAGAAAAAA
>NW_008455366.1:0-630 GCF_000622305.1 Nannospalax galili
GTCATCACTGGGCACTGGTCCCATGTAATATCCATTTGGTACCCAGGCAAGAGTACACCTGGTATCTCCAACATGGTACTTTCCTGGACTCATGGATCTCACACTATGAAGACAGTGCACCTGGTATCTCTAACATGGTCCTTTCCTGGACTCGTGGATCTCACACTGATGAAGACACGTTGCAAATGTGCAGGTGGTGGGCAATTCAGCTGCAGATTTCTAAAGAAGAGGAATGTGGAAAAGGGCAGTTTAAGCCTCAGTAGCACATGGAGTGAGGCCCTGGCATGAGGGCCCATTGGAGAAGAGTGGGTCCCAGGGGATGTAGCCTGATCAAGGGGTACCAGAGACTTAGGAGATTCAGCAAGGGAGATTCAGCAAGGGAGAGCACCAGCTGTTCTAAGAAGTGAAACTCACACAGGGTGCTGTGGCCGCATCTCATTATTGCACCATGACGTATTTTGTGGTTTCATGTTTAAAGCTGTGGGAAATAGTTAAGCAAACATTGCTGGTTTGGGGAGACCACTTTTAGGAAGGGAATGGATGGTAGAAGGGCCATTTTAATGAAAACTGTGAGCAAACTCCAATAGTAATCTGAACAAAAATGATACAGCCACTGGGATTCTAAGTTGT
>NW_008455367.1:0-630 GCF_000622305.1 Nannospalax galili
GTGATGGCATATTGGGGCATTGTAATGGCACACTTAGGATTTGAGGGCACATTGAAACATTTTGATTCCATATTGGAGGATTGTGATGGCCTATTGAGCATTATTGTAGTACGTCGGGTCATTGTCATGTCAGGAAGGGGCATTGTGATGACACATTGATACACTGTTATGGGACACTGAGCAGTGGGATGGCACATGTGACATTATGATGACACATTAGAGGAGAGTGATGGAACATACAGCATTGTGATGACAAACTGGGGCAATGTGCTGGCACACTGAGCACTGTGCTGTCACAATGGAGGGTTTTGATGCATACTGGAGCATTGTGATGTAACAATGGAACATTGCGAAGATATATTGTAACATTGTGATTGCACCATGGAGCACTGTTAGGTCACAATGGAGCATTGTGACATCATAAGGTAATATTGTGGTGGCAGCATAGAGCATTGTGATGGCATATGAGCAATAGTGTTGGTAAAATGGAGCTGTGAGATGTCATATTGGAGCATTGTGATGTCACAATGGAACACTGAGAAGTCATTTTGTAACATTGTGAGGGCTCATTGAAACAATGTAATGGCACACGGGTCGACAGTGTTGGCACACTGGAGCATTGCGATGTCA
>NW_008455368.1:0-630 GCF_000622305.1 Nannospalax galili
CATCACACAGCTGATGGCTGCCTATAACTCCAGTTTCAGGGGATCTAATGTCCTCTTCTGGAGTTCATGGCCACTTCATACATGTGATACACATACAGACAAGCAGGCATACACACACTCATATACATAAATAAAACTAACTTTTAATTTTTTAAAGAAGATGAACATTAATAAATGCTGGCAAGGATGCAAGGGAAAGAGGGATGGTTATCCATGGCTGGTAAGAATTTAAAGTGCTACAGCCACTACAGAAATAAGTATCATGGGTCTTTAAAAAACTAAAACTGGAACGGTCATATGACTCAGCTATACATTTGCAAGTTATACCACAGGACTCTGGGTCAACATATTAAGAAACTTTCAAATCCATGTTCATCGCAGCATTATCCACAATAGCTGAGTTACAGAATCACCATAGGTGTCCATCAGCAGATGAATCAACAAAGGCAATGTGGCACATACACACAACATAGTTGTAGTCATCCATTGAAGCAGAATAAAATTATGTCATTTGGAGGAAAGTAAATGCAACTAAAGACCATCCTATTAAGTGAAATAAGCCAGACTTAGACAAATATCATATCTGCTCTATCAATTATGGATCCTAGAGTTAGTGTGTGCATATGTGTA
>NW_008455369.1:0-630 GCF_000622305.1 Nannospalax galili
CTTTTTTCTTATTGAATTATAGAATTCTTTGAGTCAACATAACTTTTTCACAGTAGCACATTTTGCAAGTTTTCTCTTGCTTTTCCTGTTTTTTGTTGACTTTTAGCTTTGTTTATCATATATTTTATTATATAGAAGATTCTAAATTTGCATGTTGTACAATTTGTCACACTTTATAGTTACTGAATTTTGTGTCTAGATATCATTCTTTATTCTCTTAACTCTGTATCATAAGAGAAAACAAGCTAGTGTTTTACTGTGTTCTATTGGGCACTCATCCCATTAGGATAGTGTAAGGTATTTTATAAGAAAAAAGGAGACTGAAATCAAATAATTTCAAGAAACATTAGTTAAATAAAAAATTTATTTAACTAATAATATCTAAAAAGTTGTTGTTTTCAACTGCAGAACATTCTAGGCTTTTAATGTGTTGTGAAGCATCATGATATCCCTCTAAGTAGTTACAGTGCACAATAGATAACAACCTAGTTGGTCAAGGACCATCTTTATCAGGAAACACCAAACAGAGGTAGCAAAAGCAGATGTCTTCAGGACCCAGCACATAAAAAGAAGGAATGATGTTGAATGAGCAGAGACTGGCTAGATACGGAGCTGCATGGAACCCATTCT
>NW_008455370.1:0-630 GCF_000622305.1 Nannospalax galili
GGGGCTTTGTTTAATGACCTATTGCTTCTAGGTCTTGCATTGTTTAGTCTTGTGTGGTATCTGCCTTCAAACTTTTTTTGAAAGGTTTTTTTTTTTTTTTATATTAGGTTACCAGATAGTGTTACTGAGTGGTTTTCTCGTAGTCCCCTTCATTTTGCTTAACCTCACCCTCTCCCCATTCTCTTATCTCACCATCCCCCACCCTTCCTTCTGTTTGAACTTTCCCAGCTCTATAAACCCCTCTCCACCCTCATTTAACCTCCGTGGTATCAAACGTCTTGTCTTGTGCATCCCTCAATTCCCTTTTTAGTTTCCTGGGTTCCTGAGGTACTCTGAGGTAAATGCAGAAAACTGAAGCATTGGGTCGAGGACGTATGAGAGAAAGCCTGCAGCATTTGTCTTTCTGGGCCTGGCTTGCATCACTCAGTATAATTTTTTCTAGTTTCTTTCATTTACCTGTAGCTTTCATTTTTCTTCATAGTTGCCTAAATTTCATTGTGCATATGTAACACATTTTCATTATCCATTTGTTAGCGGACATCTGGGATAATTCTATTTCCTAACTATTATGAATAGAGCAGCAATGAAAATGGATGTGCAAATGTTTCTGTTCTAGGATACAGACTTTTT
>NW_008455371.1:0-630 GCF_000622305.1 Nannospalax galili
ATTATTATTATTATTATTATTATTATTATTATTATTACCTTGAGTCCAGTTAGTGCTGACCATATGTGAATGAATGTGAAGCCATCCACAGGGGTATGGGCAACCTATCAGTGGCCATATCACCAAAAGTGGCTCTCTTTCACAGCAGCCATCAAACTACCAATAGCTCCTCTGCTATGGGTGGGGCCTCTGGAGTCCTTCCTCATCCATGCTAGAATTCTGACTGGTTTGATCTTGTGCAGGTCCTGTTGGTAGCCACAGCTGTTGTGAGTTGATGTGTGCCCAGCTCTGTACCCTGCATGCTACCATAGTAACCTGCCAGGCAAATTATGTCCATTGATATAATAATGGCATGAAGATTATGGTAGCAACCAACTACTTTGTGATTGGATTTGAGGCCTGCTCCACAGGACAGATTTCATGTTTGATGCTGTAAACCTTGTCCAAAGCCCATGACTGGGGAGACCATAGGCCCTAGGAGGGAGCCTGCTGTTTTTCCTTTGATACTTGCCATGTTGTCAAGCTGACTTCTAAATATCTATGTTATCTATGTATATGCCTATAGATTTGTGCTGTTTTCAACCTTGGTCAGAGAAGCTTCTTTTTGGAGTGGGTAGTGATTTTTTTAAA
>NW_008455372.1:0-630 GCF_000622305.1 Nannospalax galili
CTCCCTCCCGCTCTTCCTCCCTCCCTCCCTCTCTTCCTCCCTCCCTCTGTCCTCTCTCTCTCCCTTCGTTCTTTCTTTCGAGACCCATCTGGCCTGCAACTCACTATGTAAACCAGGATGGCCACCATCTCACAAAGGTCTGCTTGCCTCTGCCTCCTGGGTGCTAGAATTAAAGGTGTACCATCACACCCAGCTCATATCCAACTTTCAATATAGTAACAGGAATTCCAGTGAACTCAAATCCCCTCCATGAAGCTGAATGAACACAGAAGAATGAAAAGCTGTGCGCCATAACCTTTCTTCTCCTCATTAACCAATACTCAAGCCTCAGGCTTGAGACAAAGAATTTTTTTAAAGTAGCTATGACTTACTGATGTTGAAAACCAAGTTATCACTAATGTCATCAATCACAAATGTGGTCATGAAGATTCAGGTTGTTAGTGACTTCTTTTCTGGTTTGTTAAACCTGATTAGACTCTTGGAGGAAAATATCTGCCATTCTGACAGAGAACCTTCTAGAATTATTGCATTGTTTGCATCTGGTTACAGCACTATACTGGAAACCGTCAAGGAGGCAGGAACGGATTCTGACTCAGTGGTGACTTTTCAGTACCTCAGACTCTCTAGGGC
>NW_008455373.1:0-630 GCF_000622305.1 Nannospalax galili
GCCTGGGGAACAACAACAACATTGCTGTCTTCAAGGGAGCAAGCAACATTAATCTCTCTTTGTTCTAACATCTGCCATCCGATATCTGACATCCCAGGAAATTCACCTCAGAACGTTAGGAGGATGGAAGATTCAGGGACCTGAGAGGAAGGGGGGAGAACAGTTTTACAAGGCATCGACTAAAAGGCAAAGCTACACCACCTCCACTCTTACTCCTGAAGCATTGCACTCTGCTAAGGACAGTAACCATTTATCCGGCTTCTGGCATCTCCTATCCTTAATTCAAGCGACGTCGGAAGAGTAGGCCTGCACGTGGCCCAGCTCGGAAATGCCCCACTCAGGACCTGGTGAAGCACTAGTTAGTGTCATGTCATCCAGCAAGAAGGCCTCTCCTATAGCTTTCTCTAAGTGTCACTTCCACACATTCCTGCTGGATACTGCAACATGTCAAGGGGGTGCGTGTTTTGATGACCATGGGAGCGTTCTGGCCTGATGCTACGTAGTAAGGCAGTCATGAGTGGTTGGATGAAATGGGCGCCTATAATGTGGAAAACCAATATACCCAGCTGAAGGTCCTTTCAACAGCCAAGTGTGACTGGAGTAGAAGCTAGAAGATTCAAAAAGAACGGT
>NW_008455374.1:0-630 GCF_000622305.1 Nannospalax galili
AAAATTTCTCAGGCAGGCTGGAGAGATGGCTCTGAAGTTAAGAGCACTGGCAGCTCTTTTGGAAGACCACAGTTTGGTTCCCAACACCCACATGGTGGCTAACAACAGTCCCTAACTTTAGTTTCAGGGGATCTTATGCCCTCTTCTGGCCTCCATGGGCATTGCACAACATGGGTGCATCTACCTACATGCAGACAAGACACTCATACACATAGAATAAAAATAATAAAATATTTTTAATTTCTCAGATGAAAAGGGGTCACAACAAAAAAAGTTTCAGAAGCCCCAGCTATAACATCACAATACACACAAGGAAAGATGAGTGCCTCGCCTCTTCCTTCAGGTGTCTGCAATGATCACCTGACATTCATCCGTAGGGATAAACCTCAATCCATTCCTGAAATATCAGTCTAATTTCTCATTTTTTATGTTAAATTTGTTAAATATCTTCTTCAATACTGCTTTTCCTATAACAGACTATATGTGACTTTTTTTCCTAAAGTCAATGACTCAAAAGCTGAAATCAAAACCACCTTTCCTAAAATAAGCAATAAACAGTGAGCTTAGTTTGTTGATCTGCACTGCTTTAGAAAAGCCTCTATCTTTATTTGCTCTCTAAATAAATCAGCC
>NW_008455375.1:0-629 GCF_000622305.1 Nannospalax galili
TAAATAAATAAATAAATGAGTCACTAAAGTGACACTTTGTATTCAGGTCCACTCTTCCTTAATGTAATTCTGTAGCTGTCGACCGCCTATTCCTCACCCAGACCCCTTTCAGTAAAGATCTTTCATACTCCCAGTAACATCCTCTGTGACAGGGGAATAAAGAACTTTCACTAAGGAAGGGAACATATTTGTGGTATTTTTGCCTGATTTCTAAGTAGTTCCCCCTTTTAGACATTATATTATTTTGTAGTCCCAGCCAATATGAAATTTGTTTTGGGGTACCTCTTGTTTTGGTTTTTGTTCTTGTTTTGAGTCAGGGTCTTACTATGTAACCTCATCGGCTAGTCTCACTATGAAGACCAGGCTGGCCTTGAACTCACAGAGATCTTCCTTGCTCTGCCTCCTATGTGCTGGGATTAAAGGGGTGCACCACCAAACCTAACTAGTCAGAAATGTGTGATCCTCCTGCTTCAGTAGCTTGACTGCTGGGATCACAGACACATATCACCACACCCATCTTCAATAATCCTTTTGAATAACTATGTTCTGAAGGGAACCAAATAGTATAAAGGGAAGTGACTGGGAACATAGAGTTAACTGGACAAGCTGCTTTGGAAGGTCACAAGCAA
>NW_008455376.1:0-629 GCF_000622305.1 Nannospalax galili
GGCCTTGAACTCACAGAGATCTGCCTGCCTCTGCTTCCCAAGTGCTGGGATGAAAGGTGTGTCCCACCACACCCAGTGGATACATTGCTTTTTTATCAGACTTGCCTGACTCTTTCCACACAGTGAGGCCTCTGTCTCTCAGTGTTTTCACTCCCTGACACCACTCTAACCCAGCTGTGGTTAGTGCCGGGTAATCAGCAAATGGTTGTTATGTTGAATCAGCACTTGTCTGCGTTTACTGGAGATAGTCCTTTGGCTTTTGTTTGACTGTCTCCCAAAGGTTTATAGACTAGAAGCCTAGTCCCTAGTGTGGTAGGGTTGATGTAGTGAAATTTTCAAGAGAGGTGTGGCCTGTACAAGATAATTAAGTCATGGGGCTATTTCGCTGGTCTCAAGGGCTGAGTTCTCACAAAAACAGGTTATAATCACGGTTACCACACAGGTGTGGCCCTGTCTGAACACAGCTGTTTTTCTTCTGTTTCTCTGTCATGTTGCAACACAGTCAAAGGGCCCCTCACCAGAGCCCAGACAGATAGGGCCAATTGACCTGGGTCCATGAGCTCCTAAACTATAAGCTTAGTAAAACTCTTTTATTTATACATTTACCTACCCTCAAGTATTCTGTTATA
>NW_008455377.1:0-630 GCF_000622305.1 Nannospalax galili
TGGGGAGAGGGACATGGCCATCTTGGTGGAGATAGAGGCTGCTACATCTTTGTTGTGGTTATGAATCTACTGCGGTTACATGCCAGAAAAACCTTATGAACATTTCATACAGTGTCAACTGCTGAGTTTGATGTGGTCCTAAGCAACCCTGGAGAAACAAAGAACATGGGGTGGACACTGGAAAGTCTGCCTATGCCCGCTCTGCAAAGTTCTAAAAGTCCAAAATGATTTCAAAATAAAAAGCTTAAAAGAAATGTATATACTCTCTACCCTGAAAACGTTGCACAGGTGTCCAGCCTCACTGAACAGAACAGTAAGTCTTGGCAGTGTCTTTATTTTAAATTATGCCTCAAATTCCTCATAATACTGTGGAACGGTTTGGTAAGGATATAAAGATCTGGCCATTCCTAGGTCCGGTGGCACATGTTTGCCATCACAGCCCTTGAGAGGTGAGGCAGAAGGATTACCATGAGTTCAAGGCTAGCCCGGGCTACAGAGTGACCAACAAAACACAAAGCAAAGAACAAAGTAAGGGCTTCTCCATATAATGCCACCGAGACCCCAGTAGCAGCCACTTCCCAGTCAGAGGGCGGGCATGTCCGGCTACCTGCACAGTCAGAGGGCGGGCAT
>NW_008455378.1:0-630 GCF_000622305.1 Nannospalax galili
CTTTGGGGAACCTCTAGGGACTCTTTGTTAAAGAACCAAGTTATGGGGGTTGGTATAGCCAGAGCATAGGAGGTAGGAGTCGGCCCAACTGTTGAGAATCATCTCATGAAAAACATGATGCTCAGGACTGACACTCATTTGCCATCAAGTCAAAGTATGGGAAATCCCCAGCCTCTGCAGTACCTTGATAAGCTTTCCTCAAGCACAATGAATCACTCCAGTTCCTCTAGTCCCCTCTCTAGGGCACAGTGCCTTTTGCATCAGGAGCTAAGTCAAGAGTCTCTTCCCTTTGCTAGAGACCATTATCCTAACTCAAGGAAGAAGAATGGGGGAAACGTACGATGCTTCCTAATAACCTACTTCCAAAATTGCTTTCTGTCATTCTTAGTTCATGACTATAACTTGAATTTGAGAGAGGGTTCAAGGAGCCACAGGTTTTCCTGCAAGCACATGAGACATAAATAGACATAAATGTCCCTCTTGGCAACTGGGTGGGAGATTTGAAGTTTGCAAATTAAGAGAGTTCCTTCTTTTCTTATCCTCTTTCTTCTCTCATTGCAACTACTCAAACTTGTTACTATTATGAGAAACCTACCACTCTCCTTAACCTAGAAAGCTATATATGTACAA
>NW_008455379.1:0-630 GCF_000622305.1 Nannospalax galili
TTTTTTTTTTTTTTTCGGTCTTACAAGGTCTGAATCGGCAGCTCAGGCTCGCCTTGACAAACTGAGGATCCTTCTGCCTCAGTCACCTGAGTGATGGGCATACAGGCATGTGGTACGATACCCTGCTAATAAATATTTTTGAACGAATTAATAGTAAATTAGTAATTATATGGTGACTGAGAGCAGGGGCTTTAGGGTGAGAAAGACTCAAAAGATAACTCAGCGTCCAAATAAGTTCTGGTTCTACGGCTTACAGCCTTGCTCACATGCACGGCCAGGTCGCCTCATAAATTATTCTTAGAACTCAGCCGTGAAATGGGGAGAATGTCACCTATTTTATGCGACTGTCCCGTGAGTTATTATACAGCTGTTAGTACAGTTCTCAGTACTTACAAAATGCACGCCAGTAGAGGTAGTGGTCAGCCTCCCCAGTCTCACCTAGGGGAGGGACGCGCTCCTGCGTTGAGGCCACGGAGCCTGAGACCTGCTCCGACAAGGGACACTCTGCACCCTACCTGCCCAAGCATCCGTGCAATCCTCCGAAGCCACCCGGCTCTGACTCCGCCCTCAACCTTCGGTGGCGGGCGCCCTCACCTCCCTAAGCAGCGCACCACGCGGTCCAGGCTCTCC
>NW_008455380.1:0-630 GCF_000622305.1 Nannospalax galili
TAGAGGGGAGGGAGTGGGCATGGATTTGATCAAAACACCTTATATGCTTGTGTGAAATTCTCAATAAATTATTTTTTTTAAAAAGAAAGTGATGAATTGAGAATCTAGAAAATGTCAGAACTTCCTGTTTCTTAGACGCATGTAGGAACCTACCCAGCCTTCCAGCCCTGTTTTCCCGCAGGGTATCTTTGAAGTCATCGGGAAATGTTTGCTTGCTTGCTTGTAGACTTCTCTCTTTTGGTCTTCATGTCTCTTAAGCCTCTTAACACATCATTGCCCCCTTTCCCAGCCATTTCCTTGCTGAAGGAACTGGGCCATTGATCCATAGCACATCCCACAGCCCAGAGGTGGCATATGGCTCGCAGCTACTCCCTTGTTGACAGTCAGGAAGCAGGGAGGGATAAATTCTGGTGCTCCGCTCTTGTTCTCCAGGACTCCTGACCACAGGACGGAGCTGCTCACATTTAGGGTAGGTCTTCCCACTCAATTAACCTAATCTAGAGAATCCCTCACAGACATATCCAGAGATTTGTCTCTACGGTGATTCTAAACCTTGTCAAGTTGACAATATGAACCTTCATAAGGAGATAATGTCTCACTGGCCTGGAACTGGACAAGTAGGCTATGCTG
>NW_008455381.1:0-630 GCF_000622305.1 Nannospalax galili
AAAAAAAATCCACAAAGATCATTTGAATAGAATTGGTATAGCTCCACTTCAGTTCCTTCCAGAATAAAAAGCAGATTCCTTGGGCCTCTGGGACAGAGAAATATTTACTTTGACATGTCTTGAAGAAATCTACACTGGAATTTCATTAACTATCAGGAAGAATACTAGAAATATATACTGTGTGTTTTCTTCATTTGAAAATGAAATGGAGGTAACATCATACAAATGTGGAGAATTTTTTTAATTTTGTGGCGTGAAGATTCTCACACTATTCGCTCATCATCATGTCCTTTATAACTAGTAACTGCAAAGCCTTTTTTGCTGGACCCAGAAATGTCTGCCATGGAGCTGCAGGTAAGTTCAGTACAAGGATTTATCCACGAATGAAAATGATTAGGAATCAGCAAATTGACTGAAATGAATCCTTGATTTTAGATAATATCCAAATGGTGCTAAGCCATTACTAAAATCTGTGTGTAAAGTGTGTTATTGACAAGAACTGTAAGTATGGGGAGGGCAAGATATGTTATCAGACCATTTTGTAAATAATGGCAGAATTTGAACTTGTGTTGAGAGTCTTATGTGTAACTTTGCTGAAATTGTTTTAGTTTTGTACCTATAAAGCCCCAC
>NW_008455382.1:0-630 GCF_000622305.1 Nannospalax galili
TAAAAACATTTCCAATGCTAAAATAGCTTTTTCAGAAGTTACACTACCCATTTTCACCGTGTTTCATCACTGACAGAGCTCTTTTGGTATGGTTTCGTTGGATATGTGTGTGCATGGAGGCCAGAGGCTGACAGCAGGTGTCTTCCTCTATCACTCTCCACCTTTCTGGAAAAGGATCTCTTAACCTAGAGCTCACCTATTCAGCTAGGCTGGCTGGCCAGCAAGCCCTAGGGATCTACCCGTCTCTGCCTCCCCAGTGCTGAGATTAAAGGCTACATGCCCAGCTTTTTACTTAAGAGCTGGGAATCAGAACTCAGGTCTTCATGTTTATATGGCAAGCACTTTACTGAGTTATCTCCCTAACCCTGGTGTATTATTTTTTTCCAAAAATCTGATGAGAGCAGAATCCTTAAAAATTTATGTAATCATGGTGACCTTCGGGGAGGGTGCATTTGTCTCAATTCGTTTTATCCTGGAATTTCTGTTCCATCTGAGGTAGGGACAACACTCGTATTTAGTATGCAGATAAAAACTGAAGATTGCTGGGTGTGGTGGCACACGCCTTTAATCGAAGCGCTCGGGAGGCAGAGGCAGGCAAATCTTTTTGAGTTCGAGGCCAGCCTGGTCTAC
>NW_008455383.1:0-630 GCF_000622305.1 Nannospalax galili
CCCTAAAACTAAATTTACCCTAGAATTTGCTCTACCCCTAACACAAGCCCTATACCTAGTCATAGAACTAACCCAGGCGCTAACCCCAGTCCAAGCCCTAGCCATAAGTATAACACTAATCCTAGCCCTCACACTAGCCCTACCCCTAGCACTAAACCTACCACTAAACCTGGCACTGTTCCTAGCCCTAAAAATAACACTAACCCTTACCCTAGGATTAACTCTAGCCCTAGAACTAGCCCTAACCCTAACCCAAAACCTAGACTTAGACCTAAATGTAGACCTAGCCTTAGCCTTAGATCTAGTTCTAGCCATTAGCCTAGCCTCAGCCCTAGACCTTAACCTTGGCCCTGCCCTAGCCCTAGTCCTAACCCCAGAACTATACCTAAGACAAACCTAACCCTAGCCCTAGCCAAAGCCCTAACCCTACTTTTAAACCAAAATCTAACTCTAACCATAACCACAACTTACGCATAAACATAACCTCAACACTAAATCTAACACTAACCATATCTCTACTCTATCCCCATCTAGGCATACTCTTACCTTAGGTATAAACTTAACCTTAGCAATAACTCTACCCCTCATCCTAAATTTAGCCCTAGTCCTAGCCCTACCACTAACCCTAAC
>NW_008455384.1:0-630 GCF_000622305.1 Nannospalax galili
CTTTGAAGTAGACAAACAAAATGAATACACCTTAAACACCTTGAAGGTAAATTAAAACCAAAAAGGTATTTAAGAAATAGGATGTTACACAACCAGCTTAGATGTTGTTTTGTATAGAAAGATAACATTTGAAAGTTTTGTGAAACACTTAGTAAACATGGAGACACTGTTTAATAGATTTTGAACTAATTAGTGTACCCATTTATAAGTCCTTTAAAGGTATCATCAAAATATTTGTAAGTTTGTAAATGTGTATTTTGATTAGGCATGCCAAAAATGAAACCAATAATTCTTGCGCACAATAAAACACTGAGAAAGGAGAAAGAACTAAAGTGATGAAAGTTCAAAAATTGTTTAGACATAAACAATACATAAAAACAATTTTCACAGACACATATAGCACAATCACATGAAATCTGGTGCATCAAAGAGTAGAAGACAGAAAGGTTATAGCTCTAGCTCTTTAATATTTAAAGGACTTAGTGGTGCAAAAGAAAGGGTTAAGTTTGCCATATACCAGGGCTTCCCCTTGAACAAAAGTCTTCCAAAGTGGTGGGATTAAAAGATTAGAATTTCTTGTCATAAACTGGGTTTTATAGATTTTGAAAAAGAAGACTATTATTTAATATT
>NW_008455385.1:0-630 GCF_000622305.1 Nannospalax galili
AAAAAATCAATCAAAAGAAAAGATTGGAATTTGAAGACCATAATAAGCCATATATAATTTTGTATTCACCTACCTGAATCAAGTAGAACACTACTTTAAAAAAATTAACATCTGTGATATAGGAACAAAGTTGTTAGAATACCAGGAGTCAAAAGTGACCTATTTTACCTATTTTATTTATTTACGGTCACTAAGCTGCCTTTATTTAATATTCGTGTCACTCATTCCAGATTCATGAGTCTAGCACAGTTTAATAGTCTATCCTATTTAGCACCAATTATTAAGATAAAAAAGAGATTAAATGAATGTTATCCAGTATCCTAATAACAAACCAAGACAAAACTTCAAAATCCAAGATGAATGCCACTTTAATGAGCTCTTAGGATATCTCACACGGCAAAAGTCATAGTCAAAGTTTCACTTTTAGGGTCCTCCTTTTACTTTCACACATACATACTTTATTTCTCCAGCAATTTAAGGTAAAATTCTGTTTACCTTTCCTGTTCATCCAGCCTCATATTCAGTCCTTTCCTACCCAGTTCTCTATCTCTAAATGTCTAAATCTGGTGTTGACCAACTGTCCACATTTAATGTAGCAGTCACAGTCCTTCACCATCTTCAGTAAAAGTA
>NW_008455386.1:0-630 GCF_000622305.1 Nannospalax galili
AAGGATATTTTTGGAATGTTGGGAAAGTTTTACAGTCTGTTCTTGGTAGGTCAAGTTTAGCCTTGTTTGCCAAATTTGACTTTGCAAGCTTAAAATTCATTAAACTTTCAAGAAATTGTGACACATTGGGAAGTAACCACTAAGATTTGTGAGGATAATGGCGTGGGCACTGCGCTTCAGTGGTGTGGTCCTCCCTTAGATATTCTGTCAAAAGCTACCATCTGCCTTCCAAAAAATTGTAAAATTCAAAATACACTCAGATCAATTCAGATGATGACTCACAACAGGGCAACACATTATATAATGAGTAATTCAGTCTGAAACGATGGCAGATCAAGGAATGGGGAGAGGGGGGAGAAGGAGAGGAAGAGGAAGAGAGGAGAGGAGCAGAGGGAGGAGGGGGAAGAGGAGGAGAAAAGGGAGAATAGATGGTGATTTTCCAGTTGCCAGTCACTACAAAGCTAACAGACAAGAAGATGGAAGGGACGGGTGACTAAATTGACTATTCTCTGCCCTCATTTTTAGCAACCTAGTACTGCCCGGGCCTGAAAAAGTGTTTAGACTTCAGAAAGACCTCTTGTGCTTCAGCATAACTGGGTTTCATTTCTTGGTTATTTTGTAATCAGTAGC
>NW_008455387.1:0-630 GCF_000622305.1 Nannospalax galili
CACACACGCATTCCTTACACTCACGCGTGCATAGACATGCACATTTGCACACAGGCATACACACACGCGCACACAGGTGTGCATCAGAATTCGTACACACGTAGACGGACATCTGCATGCACCCACACCTACATCCACAATGCACAGACGTGCACATGCGCACGCATGCACATCTGCACACATACACACGCGAACGCACACACGCACATGTGCATACATACGCACACGCATGCACATCGGCAGACATCCACGCACGTACATACGCGCACCCGCACACGCCCATCCTCCCGGCTCTCCGCGGCCAGGCCGGCTCCGCCAACCCACTGAAAGCCGCCCTGCGCCCCGCTTTCCTGCCCTGGAAGGGCTGTACGTGCTCAGGTTCTCCCGAGGGTGCTGAGTGCTTAGTGATAACTTGCTAACTGACGACGTCATGAACGAATCGGTCCATCCGGGTGCTCGCTCTCGGTACTCCCGGTGCTCGCTGTCCGTGCTCTCGGTGCTCCCCGGCTACCCAACGCAGGCAGCTTTCAGGAGGCTGCGCGCCAGGATCCCCCGTCCGGAGCAGACTGGCAGGAGTCCCGACCGCATTCCTGAAAGGCGGCTTCCGCCGGGCGGGGCGGGAGGGGGGGC
>NW_008455388.1:0-630 GCF_000622305.1 Nannospalax galili
CACCAATCAGGAGCCAAGAGTTCAAACACACGAGCCCATGGAGGACGCACCACAGCTGTTAACAGCTGTCTCCAGCAGCTTATCTGTCAATCCTACTGGATGTTTTGGTTATAAATGCTGAGCCTGTGACATAATGTGACATCACATGTCACTGAGCTCTGAGAACCCCAAAAGTACAGTTGATGAGTTCAGCCAGGGAGCACTTCATCTTTGACAAAGACAGAGTTAGGAGTGGTCTTCTAAAAGCTGAAAACTATGGTAGCCATGTGCCACCTCCACACTGGAAATCTGGAAACACTGCAAATTGTTGGGTCCTCAAGGACCTGTGGACAGGAGCCTCATAGACACCCAGAGTCACCTAAAACCGGTTCCCACACTGCATGCGCAGAGCGAGGGGCACCAGCCAAGATTTAGAAGGACACAGAAAACTGCAAAAGCACCAGCTCTGCACCTCATTTCTTGACAACCTAAAAAATTAATAACTCATGAATAACTTTCCAGCCCTCTTTAAGATAGCACATGTGGAAATATCAGTAAACTGGTTTGACAAGTGTTGGATGTGTCACTGACCAAATGAACTGAAAAATGACTTTTTAAGAGGCCACTTCACACAGAATTCCCTCTTAAATG
>NW_008455389.1:0-630 GCF_000622305.1 Nannospalax galili
AGGAAGACTTCATAGTGGAAAAAAAGAGTTTAATATGAGTGATCCTACCTTAGAGGAAGTTTGGGGAATGGAGCGTGGGAAGCCTAGGCAATGGGGTCAGGAGGATCCTGTGCTTTTTCTCAGGAATCACAACTGTGGGCTATTGCTATCCAATGCATGGAGATAGTTATTTCCTACATTTTTGTCTATTTAAAATTTTTTTGCAATGTGGGGTAATTATGAACTGTCTGAGTGTCCAGAAGAAGTATTTTAGATAAATTATTCAAAAATATTCAAACTGTTTACATTTTTCTCTATGGCATCTTCTCCAAAATATATGAATCGGGGGAATGGTAGAAAAATGTTCGAGGCTGTGAGGCTCTCATAGATTGTTCTAACTGCCTAGAGCACACAGATGCTTTGCTCTCTTGCAGTGGCAGCTCTTAGGACTTAGTGCAAATGCTCAGAATGTGCATCTGCCTTAGGGGCTAGACCGTCTCCCCCAGTGACATCCATGTGCATATACATTCCTCTCCTATAATTATTTGAGCAATGCTTGGCAGATTGTAATCTTTATGATTACAACAGTCTATACTATTATTTTTTATTTATTTACTCATTTATGTTTTTTTTTTTTTTTTTTTTTTTTTA
>NW_008455390.1:0-630 GCF_000622305.1 Nannospalax galili
GCGTGTGTAGGCAGTATAACATTGTCTGCCCTGGCTGATATAAATAGCCATCTAAACTGCTGTTGTGTACTCCTTATACCCAGTAAAATGAATGTTGATTAAATTATAAAAAAGGTCTAATGCTTCCTGTGCTTGGCATCTACTGTGGTTATCCAACGACCTTCCTTGGGTTTCTTTCCTGTTCACCAACAAACTGCTGCGTTCAGGGTCAATGAGCTGTTCTGGTGAAAGGGATGGCCACTGTCAACAGAGAGTTTCAGTGCCAGATCCACAAGACACACAAATAATAATAAAGTCCATGTTGTTATTTTTCCTAGCACTAGATGGCCACAACTCCAAGTACATTCTGGGAGAAGTAAAGTCACCTTTTAAACTATGGCTCAACATAATTCAGTACCTACCTGTGCTATGTATTTACTCTCTTGGGCAAGTTACAGTCACTGTTACAATCCCTGTCCTAGTCAGGACAGCAGTGCCTTCCCAGTCACAAGCTTGGGCTCTGGTCTCTCCTCACTCCTAGTCCAAGCATGGCTAAGGCTTGCCTTGTCCTGATCCGAAATTGTGCCCCCTACTGTGTGATCAACGCCTAGTTCCCGTTCTACTCATCACTTTCTGCTCTCAGTTTCTTAA
>NW_008455391.1:0-630 GCF_000622305.1 Nannospalax galili
TGATAAATAGTTATTAAAGTAGAACCCTTACTTTATATAGAAAATATTTTTTCTAGATTTACTACCAGGTACTTTGCATGTCTAAATGCTATTGTTAATAGGATTTATTTTATTTTCCATTTTTACTATTAAGATATAGAAAAGCTTATTGATATACATATATATGCCTGCTTCATTCCATTTTTCTAGAATAACTTTGCTGTAACAGTAAAGCTCTCTTCTCCCCCCCCCCTTTCTCCTCTTCCTTCTCATGCCGGGATCAAGCCCAGGGTCCTGTATACACTCGTCAGCTACATCCCCAGTCAGGAACTCACGGTATAGACCAGACTGGCTTCAGACATGCAGGGATACCCTTGCTTCTGCTTCCCGAGTGCTGGGATAACAGGAGTGTGCCAACCTGCCTGGGTGGGATTGTGTGTGTATTCATGTGTGTGCAGGTGCATTTGGAGGCCAGAGGTCAACCGAGGCTGTCATTTCTCAGGAGCCATATCTTGGTTTTTTTTGGACAGGGACTCTCATTGGAACTCTCCAAGTAGGCTGGGCTGACTGGGCAGCAGGACCCAGGGACACATCTTCCCCCTCACCCAGCTCTAATTACCATCATTCACCATCACACCAAGCTTTTACTTG
>NW_008455392.1:0-630 GCF_000622305.1 Nannospalax galili
ATATTTAATGGGCTGTGTAGCAAATAAAAACAAATGTACAGAGAATGGGAGGTTAAAAACAAAATGTGTAAAGGGGAGGAGGTAAAAGTTTTGGTAGGATTCAGAGAAATCAAAAAGCCAGTTGTTAAGGCATAAGGTAGTTTCGTCACGTCATAAATCTGTCCCTCAGTGTCATGTCCTTAATATGATTCTGCTGCCAAAGAAAGTTATACCTGTTTATTTTTAGTGTCACATTCCAAAATTTTAGGAATAAGTGTTATACTCCTAGAAAGTCTATCTATGTTTAGTAACTATTTCAAATAGGAATAGAATGGGCTACTCCAGATCTACTGCAGTGTGATTAGGGTCTTTCTCACAGACAGGAAACGTGACCTCAGACAGCACGCTAAGAGGTTTGTGAGATGGAGATGTTTTTCTTTTTCTCCCTACATGAAGGACAATAACATCTAGTTTCCCGTGGGTTGAGCTGTATGACTAAGCCTCAGGAAGGTGAGGCATAACTAGAACACTCTCTAAATTTTTATTCCTCTATTGAGTCTGTTCTATCTGCCGGTCCGTTATGTTAACATACTACAAAGATCCAGTGACCTGCTAAATGCTGAGATCTTCAAGAAAAGAAGTAAGATTCTA
>NW_008455393.1:0-629 GCF_000622305.1 Nannospalax galili
TTAAATTTTTTTAAATGCTGTTTTTAAAAGTTTGAAACTCTAAATGTAGTCAAAACATTGCAGAAATAAAGCAGTTAATTGTCCAGTTTCCACAGATTTTTCCCATTTCCAAATGTACGTCCAGTTCATCCACTATCCCCTGGGGTTTACTAATCTCTTTATGTATTTCCCTAGTCAGTTTTATCTGATCCCTATTTCTGGCATATCAAACACCCTTTAGCTTAGGACTCCTTTTGGCTCTGGTCTCTAAAATCATGTTTATTTTTAAGTTATTCTTTGATTCTGAAGACTTATTAAGGCATTAATGAAGAGAGAAACTTGATGGATGTCAAAAGAGTTTCCACTGAAGAGTTGCCAAGGATCGGCTTGATTACAGGGGCTTGTCTATGAAAATAACAGAGAAGAGTTGAGCTCTATAATTAAATCTCTAGGTGCCCAAACTTACACAGGCTTCCAAAAAAGATAAGATGGAGCTAATATAGGTGATTATTTAAGGCTATTACAAACCAAGCCAAAATGTGTAATAATAACTCAGAACTCAGGATATTTAATTTAAAAAGTCAATGTCCACCCGGGAGGCAGAGGCAGGCCTCTGAGTTCAAGGCCAGCCTGGTCTACATAGTGAGTTC
>NW_008455394.1:0-630 GCF_000622305.1 Nannospalax galili
GGGATAGGAATGATGGTTTTCAAATGGAGACTTCAAAGATATCTAGAGGTGTGGAAAAGAAGGGAAAAGAGGTGTGTCAAAGGCATGAACAACTGCAGAGATATTAAGCTACAGCACGAACAGTTGTAACATCCCATACTTACTGACTTGCTGTCTACCTGATATTTACAAAGTGCCTGTTGTATTAGCTTAGTAGCTTATCTCATCCTCATAAGACCCCTATGCTGTACAACTATTACCATCCTCATTTTACAGATAGGAAGCAAAGGCACAGAGAGGTTAAAACCAGAGTTAATAAGGACAAAGCTAAGATTCAAGCCCAGCCTGCTCCTAAAGCCTGTGTTTGTAACCGTGGTACAATACAACCCCGGGAGCCACTGTTGCATTGTGTAATAATCATCAGAAACCCTTGAGGTCCTTTCTGGTTTTCAAATTCCACATGTGTAAGCTCTGGTCCCCTCCCCAGCACACAGTGGCAGCTTGCCAGCTGACTATCTTTCTTCGGTACTGTTTCATCTTCTCCACAGTCCTCAGGGCCATGTTGGCTGTAACTATAATCATCCACCTGATTTCTGTTAATGATATGAGAATTCTAGCTTGAGAGGGTCTATCATCTACCCGTCTGTCTGT
>NW_008455395.1:0-630 GCF_000622305.1 Nannospalax galili
AACACAGTGCTAGCACAAAGCTGCACACAGATGCTAAACTGTGAACTGCAAGGTGGCAGAGTGCTGCCCATGACTGTCCCTTTCCACCCTACTGTGGTGTGCTAGTTTTCATTTATTTTTATTTATTTATTTTTTTGCTACAAGCAAGCATGACTTTTCTAATCAGGGGAAGGAAACAGAATTGGTTCAAAACTGGATGAGAGCCAGGAATATGGATTCCTCTACAAAACCCCGTGTCTGCAGCCACTGCCTACAGCCGGGTCTCCTCCCCTCCACATCCTGCTTTATAGGTAGAGTTCCAGTGGACCGCAGCTACATCCTCCTCCTCACCTGTCCTCTGCCTTGGAGTCAGGCATTGCGACAGAATCCTATGGTAAAACACAGAATACATTTCCTATTGAACCCCTAAGGCAGGAAGTCTGTAGGCATAGGAGTGTATAATGTTCTCTGTATAAAACTTAGCACTCAGGACCAGGGCAGAAATTTCCAAAACATGTAGGGATTAAGAATCTGGGGCATGAAGGACTCAGGAGCCATTCAGTTCATTCCATGCCTCTGTTCCTCATAGAAGAAGTCTCTTCTGCTCCAGCAACCACACAAGGAGAGGCACTACTATAGCTGACTTCTAAC
>NW_008455396.1:0-630 GCF_000622305.1 Nannospalax galili
ACACACTTCCATACATCACACACAGGAAAAAAAAATCACATCGTACCCCATAATTACAAGTAATTACTATATGTGAATCAAAAATGTGAAATTATAAAGAATTGAAATAAATAAGAAATAGCTAAAAACATATTAAGCTGGATTCAACACATTCATCCATTTTTTACATTCGTCCATTTTTATAAATACATCACGTACTGCAATATTGTTCATTCTCCTAAGACTTCAATTTACAATCATACAGATATTTGGAAATTCATTTGCAATTCTATAAGAATGAAGATGAATATATATTCGTATGAACTTATTTTAAGGTATTAGAAAATAAAAACTGCTAAAATAATGATTTCAAAAAACAGAAATCTCTCGACAGTCTCCTTTAAAATGAATGGGATATTAGCATATGAAAACATCATTTATAGGGGCCAGCAAAATGGCTCAGGGGGTAAAGGTGCTTACTGCATAAGCCTGGCAATCTACATTTGATCCGCAACACCCATGTAAATGTGGAAGGAGAGGACCAACTCCACAAAGTTATTCTCTGCCTGCACATGTTCACCGTGGCATGCACACCCAAACTCACACGCCACACACATACACACCCACCCACCCACACACACACACACACAC
>NW_008455397.1:0-630 GCF_000622305.1 Nannospalax galili
AGCCTGGCCACACCAAAGACCTCCTAAAACAGTGCCACCAATTGGGGACAAAAATGTCAAATACTTGCAGCCTATGGGGGACAGTCTCATTCAAACCACCACAATGACCAAACTTGTTCCTGGAAGGTGCCATTACCTTGATACCAAAGTTAGATCAGGATACCAGAAAGAAGGAACCTGTGCAGCAGTTTTTCTGATGAACATAGATGCAAAAATTCTCCATAAAAATTTTGCCAATTGAAATCAAGAACATATTAATAAAACCATACATCATGACCCAGTTGGTTTCATTCCTGGGACACAAAAATTTTCAACACAGGCAAATCAGTAAATGTAATTCATTTCATAAGTAGACTCAAAGATGGAAACCCCATCTTAATCTATGTATAAAAGTCTTTCAATGAAGTTTGATATCCCTTCATGATAAAATCCTGAGGAAACTATAAGGAACATACTTGTTCTGGTTAGCTTTCCATTGCTGTGATAAAAACACTGAACAAAACCAATTTGAGAGGGAAAGGGTTTGTTTCACCTTCAGCTTATAGTTCATCATGGAGGGCAGCCAGGGCAGGAGCTTGAGGCAGTAACCTGAAGCACAGACCATGGAGGAATGCTGCTTACTGACTTGCT
>NW_008455398.1:0-630 GCF_000622305.1 Nannospalax galili
TTGTGTGTCCAACAGATAAGGTCAAGATTCACTGAAATATACAGCTATTTAATGTATTATTCCCATTATGGCTTCATTATGCAGTGTCCCCCCACCAGGTCATTTGTTTGGGCACTTGGTCCCCAGCTGGTGATATTGTTTTGGAAGGCTGTGGAACCTTCAAGAACTGGGGCCTGACTGGTTAATGTAGGAACACAGAGACAGGCCTTTGGTGGTTCTAGCCCAGCCCTGTTTCTGCTACAGGCTCTGCTTCCTGATCCACCACTATAATGTGGAGGCTCTGCCACATTCTCCCTCTGTCAGGAACTTTGCCATGCCATTCCCATATGATGGACTGAACCTGTGAGCCAAAATAAACCTTTCCTGCCTTAAGTCACTTTTGTCAGGTAATTTGTTACAGCAACAAGAAGAGTGGCTAACAATACAGTTTCCTTGGTAACTTTTCTAGGTTTTTATCAACAATAACAACAGCAACAAAAACCACAACAAAAAAGGATCTAGCCAACCCCTGAGCTCCAGGTTCAGTGAGATACCATGTCTCAAAGGATAGGTGGAGATTGATAAAGGAAAACACCCACACTGACCTCTGAACTCCACACATGCACATGTGCATGCATAGGCATACCCCCC
>NW_008455399.1:0-630 GCF_000622305.1 Nannospalax galili
TTTTTTTTTTTAAAGAACCTCTGTATATCATATTATAGTTAAACTATCAAGAGCACAGAACAAAGAAAGGACAGAAAGCCTGTAAGAAAGAAGCACCAAGTCCCTTACAGAGGTAAATCTGTTGGAAGAATCCCAGGCTCCTCAGCATTAAATCTAAAGTCCTGTAAGCCTTGAAAGAAAATAACTGCCAACTTAGATTATTCTATCCAGAAAAATCATCCTTCAGAATTGGTTGAGAAATAAAGTCCTTCAAAGACAAACATGAACTAAAAGAATTCATGATGGCTAGCCAGCATTACATAAGATAGTTATTTTTCCTGCACATAGGTGAGGAAGAACAGATGACATAATTAGGAGCACTCAGGAAAGGACGTGTCACTAGAAGAGCATGTAGATAAGCAAGAATCAGGAAAGAGTCAAACACATTAATTCAGTAAGCCATCAAAACTCTAAGAAGCTGGGTGTGGTGGAGCACACTTTTAATCCTAGTACTGGAGTGGGGGTGGGGGATGGAGAGATGGCTCAGAGGTTAAGAGCACTGGCTGCTCTTACAGAGGACCGGGGGGTCAAGTCCCAGTACTCACATGTTGGCTAATATGACTGCCCATAACTCCAGTTCCAGGGGAACCT
>NW_008455400.1:0-630 GCF_000622305.1 Nannospalax galili
TGTGTGTGTGTGTGGTTTCTTTGTGTTGGCAACCTTTCAATCCTCTCCTTTAACTATTTGAAGTAGCCAGTGAATTGTCAACCATAGTTGACATTTGATGTTATTTCATATTCTTTCATTCATCTGAACCCCTATGCTAGTGAACAGTCCTTTCTCCGTCTTTTCCTTTGCCATACCCTAGGGCCCTGGAAGGCACTATTCTCTACTCTTTAAGTAACCTCCACACACAAGAAAGAACACACAATATTTGTGCTACACTCCTGTCTTATTCCACTTAACATCATGTCTTCTAGCTCCATCCACGTTGCTGAAAGTCGAGTTCTCTCTTTCATGGATGAACATGTTCCATTTGTCTATATGCCACACTTCTTATCCAGCCACTCAACAATTGACACCTGGGTTGATTCTGTATCTTGGCTATTGTGACTAGTGCTACAATGAATGCTAAATTTCAACTCCTTTAGGTAGCTATCCAGTAGTGGGATGCTGGATTGTGTGGTGATTCCATTCTAGTTTTCCAAGGAACCCTGAAAGCCACAACAACTTACCTTCCCACCAGCATTGGAGGGGAATTCCTTTCCTTTGGGTTCCCACCAGCATTTGTTGTTTTTTGCCTTTTTGATGATAGTC
>NW_008455401.1:0-630 GCF_000622305.1 Nannospalax galili
TGTCTGTTCATACTTTGAGCTAAATGAACTCATTATACTTTTCCTCTATTATATTTTTGTATCATAGAACCAGTTTATTCTAAAGTAATTCATAAAGCAAATCTTTTCTTTACTTTTTCTTTTATTTTTGAGATATGTTCTCCCTGGTCTGGAACTCCCTATGTAGACCAGGCTGGCCTCTACTTTACAATTTTACAGAGATCTACCTTTGCCGCTGCCTCTGCCTCCTGAGTACTGGGATGAAAGGTGTGAGCCACCAGCCCTGACCTAATAATGCATATCTTTAAGAAATGATTTTGCTTTTAAACCCTATTATTAAAATATACGCATGAATTGGAAATATGGAAATATAATTTAAGAAGTCTCATTTGGGCACAGGAGAGATGGCTCAGTGGTTAGGAGCACTAGCTGTTCTTGCGGAGGACCCGGGCTCAGCGCCCAGCACTCACACAGCAGCTGCCAACTGTCTGTAACCCCAGTTCCACGGGATCTAATCTCCTCTTCTGGTTTCTACGGGCATTGCACACACACGGTACACTTTTATACATACCGGGAAAATACTCGGGCGTATAAAACAAAAATAAATATATCAAAACACTTTTAGAAAAAAGACCCTCTTCCCTTCCCTTC
>NW_008455402.1:0-630 GCF_000622305.1 Nannospalax galili
AGCCGAGCTAAGTCACTGAATAAAGGTGCTGTACCACTGACTGAGCTGAGTCCTGTGTCTTACTGCCTTGATCCAGTCTCCCAGGGGGGCGCTATCCTTCCATCATCGACTCACGGAGACCCTGCTTTCACCGTCCTCACACATCCCCATGTGATCCAGTGGCCAGTGGATTTCGTATCTCGAGGGAGTGCATGGTGGAAATTGGGACGGAACCCGACAGGGCCAGCCCCGGTAGCAGAGACCCACAGCGATGTGGTGCGGGACCCGCTGCACCCCAGGTGCACGCAGGAGACCGGCACCATGCCCAGCAGCTGGTGCCCCAAGATCCCGGCGCCCCCATATCTGGTGCCCAACATGAGAGCCTCTGAACTTCGCGTCAGCCAGCAGCTGGTGCCCTCTGAAATACAGGATTCGTATCTCTCCCACCAGGAGAGCAACACAACTTTCTTCTTTTCTTTCTCATCTTCCATCAGGAGAATAAAAAAGCAGCTGTGCCCCCAAGCCTCCCCACCTGTGGGGTCTGTCAAGTCTCTCTTTCATCTCCCATCAGGAGAATAAAAAAATAGCTGTGCCCCCAAGTCACCCCACTTTCTCTATCTTAACACTGCTAGAAAAATCCCAAAAGTTCTA
>NW_008455403.1:0-631 GCF_000622305.1 Nannospalax galili
AGAGAGAGAGAGAGAGATAGTGTTAAGTAGACAAATCCAACAGATACAGAGTTGTAATCAACAACTTTGGTATAGCCTAAGACTGTAGAAGGAAGGAATGAAGGCACACCTGTTATGTTTTTCAACAGTGCCTCATGTAGCTCAGGCTGGCCTCAGACTCACTATGTATTTGTGGTTGATCTTGAACTCCAGATCCTTCTGCTTCCACCTCCAGACTGCTGGAATTACAGGTATACACCACCATACGGGGTGTAAATGATACTGGGGATTGAACTCAGTACTTTTGACATGCTTAGAAAATACTCTGGAAGTTGAGCTATGACCTCACCCTACTGAAATGGGTTAGATTTGAGGATAGCAGGAAGCACACAAAATTAAAGTACCCCTGTCTACTTAAAATCTCACTCTGAACTCTCATGATTAATATATTGTGTCTAACTTGCTATATATTTAGCCCTGTGCATACAGCATTTGTCAGTTCATAACTATGTCTTCATAACAATGCTAGAAATAAACCAGGGCATAACATACTCCTGTAGTGGAAACCACCAGAGCCTTGCTTGGCATGTCTCTCCTTTTAGTGTATTTTGAGACTTTCCAAAGAACAAAGGGAAAGGGGATACCTCCACCT
>NW_008455404.1:0-616 GCF_000622305.1 Nannospalax galili
AGCTGGGGCTACAGGGAGACCCTATCTCAAAAAGACAAAAAAAAAAAAAATGACTTCAGGGCTGGGCTGTAGATCAGTGTTAGAGCCCTTGACTCACATGTATGAGACCCTGGGTTCAATCCTCAGTACCACAAAAGAAAATAAAATGACTGTTGTGCTAACAAAAAAAATGTGAGCTCAGTTTCTGTCCTGGTGATTAATCATTACAAGAGTTTGTATACCATGGACATCTGAAACAGTGCGACTATTCAGGGGTCAACTATTCCCTACCACATTTCAGTGCTTAATAAAGTATGACCACTCACCCGGTGACATACAGAATTTGATCACTGTACCAAAAGAGCAAAGTCTGTAATCCCCTGGTGTGTTTATATGTGCCTGCTGTGGGAGTGAACTATGTGTTTGAAAAGAGAAGACTTGATAGCGGAACTTTAGAGCGCTTCTTTATCCTGAGGAAATCTGTCATTGATTCCTTTGAATCTGTGACCCTTTATATCTGTTTAAGATTTACCATTAACCAAGACCAACATTTGTCTGCCTGTCTGATCCATGGAGTATTGCCAACAATGGACATGGACACACACACACACACACACACACACACACACACACACAC
>NW_008455405.1:0-630 GCF_000622305.1 Nannospalax galili
CACCTGTGTCATGCAATGCCTGCAGAGGACAGAAGAGGGCATCAGATCCCCAGGAACTGGAGTTACAAACTGTTGTTAGCTGCCATGTGGGTGCTGGGATTCCAACCTGAGTCTTCCACAAGAACAGCCAGTCTTCTTAACTGCTGAGCCATCTCTCCAGCCCCAGTCTGCCTGTTTTAAACTGAGATGTGCTGTAAGTTGAAACATACACCAGATCTTAGACTTAAAACAAAAAACTACCAGCCAGCTCACTAATAACATATTAATGGCATATTGAATACTGTTTTACAATAGATTACTTTTTAATTATCCATAATTAATTCCATCTACTTCCTTTTATTTTTTATGTAATTGCTAGAATTTTTTAATTCCACTTGTGACTTACATTATAGTTCTATTGCTAGTGCTAATCTAGAATAAATCATCATTATACTAAATTACAGCCATATGTCATACAACATTTCAGTCAACAAAGTACTGCGTATACCACAGAAAATTAAAATTAAAATGGAACTGAAAACTCCTGTCACTTACAGACCTAGTAGCACAAGTTGTTCGTGTTAAGTGATGTGCTGCCAATATGAAAGTATGCCACATGCAGATGTACACAGCCCACATTACTTGGTACCT
>NW_008455406.1:0-631 GCF_000622305.1 Nannospalax galili
ATTCCTTTACCTGTCATTAGGACTTCCTAAACATTTAAAGTGACATAAAATGCGAAGGTGTGTGTGTAGACTAATGACTGACCTAACCTTGCAAACAAAAAGTTATTGTTTGTAATATAAACAAGCTTACTGAACCACAGCTCCTCTTCTGACCTGGGCAGCTGACCTTAATCCCTCAGGACCCTTCTTTGCCCTCCACCCAAGATAGTGCATGAATGTATGTGTGTATATTTTATGTTTCAAAGCATCAAAGCATGGCAAACACTGTGCATTTATCTCACTGAAAGCAATGAGAGAAATTTATAACACCTGCTGATCTAAGAGACAGAGAGAGAGGAGGAGGGAGAGAGAGAGAGAGTGGGTCTAGGTCTAGGAATCAGAAAGGGCAAGTCCCTAACTTTTTCTTCCCCATTTCATGCTGAAGCTATTGTTTCAATAAAGAATGAGTTAAACCCTTGCTTAAGAGCACAGTTCTCGCAGAAATTTGAAAGAACAGGTTCTCAGCAGTTGAGGTCCGCTCTTGGCTTTAAAATGAACACTGCATTTTGGTGTCCTGTGTGAGGAGGAGGCTCTTTACTCCAAATTCACAGACCAGAGCCCAGAGAAGTCTGGAGGAAACGGGGATGTATTA
>NW_008455407.1:0-630 GCF_000622305.1 Nannospalax galili
TTTTTATTTCATGTGTATGAGTGTATTGCCTGCATGTGTGTAAGTGCACCTATGTGTACAATGCCCACAGAAGGGCACTGGATTCCTCTGGGACTGGAATTAAAGACAGCTGTTCGCTGCCATGTAGGTGCTGAGAACTGAACCCAAGGCCTCTGCAAGAGCAGTCAGTGGTCTTAACCACAGAGTCATTTCTCCAGTCCCTGGAGTTCTAATTTTTATGTATTTTTTGACAATTTCATACACGAATACCGAATTTATATAATTCCCTTCCCTCTCCAACTCCTCCCATGTTTCCCCTACTCCTTGTCAACTTGTCCTCTTTATTATTGTTACATATACACATATATTTATAAATATACCCATATATAATGCACTGCATGCATTTGGTGGTGCTCATGCATACATGTGTTCAGGGCTGACCCCTTGGGATCAGATAACCTATTAGGGAGCTAGTCCCTGTAGAAAACTAACTCTCCCTCCCTCAGCATCCATTGACTGCCTATAGCTGTTCATCTAGAGGTGGGACCCCGTGGCATTTCCCCGATCCACATTGACATATCAACTGGTTTGCCATTCTGCAGGTTTTGTTAGTCTGCCATACCGTGGCGACTTCATGGGTACAGTTTCCCC
>NW_008455408.1:0-631 GCF_000622305.1 Nannospalax galili
CCCCCCAAGCTCCATTCATCTCTCCTCTCTCCCACCCCCAGTCCAATGTCCCTCCTCCCTCCCTAGTCCAAGTGTCCCCATTATCCTTACCATCCCCCTATCCTGAATTTCCTCCTCCCCCACCACCATGGTCCCCTGCCTGTCCCTCCCTCCTCCCCTCCAGGTTGAATATTCCTATTTCCCCCACCTTCCCCCTGGTAACACCTGAGACCTTTCTTCAAGTGGTTGGTCAGAGTGGTCAAGAGTCCCAAAATAACACAGGCTATTGTTGGAGCTCTTGGTTATCTCCCAGAACTTGAAGATAAGACCCTACTGCCAAAGACAGGACACACTTCAGAAGCAGGAATTGGAGCAATGGAACAGGAACTGACTGGGAAGCCTTCTCTGAAGTCTAGCTCTCATAGTTCTAGAGGATACTGTGCAGGTTGCTAACAGAGAGGGCCAATCAGTGGTCAAACCCAGCCCTAAAGCCTCATAGCCGTAATGACTGGCACAGAAAACTACCTCTGTTGGTGCAGTAGTGGCACTGTTATCTGGGGGTAACCAACAGCTACCTAACAGGACTTAAAGCCCTCTCAAAGGGAGTGAACTCATGGGTGGCACTGTAAACACAGCCAAATACACATGGCTG
>NW_008455409.1:0-631 GCF_000622305.1 Nannospalax galili
CTCCCAAGGCTGGCGAGGGCTGTGGCAATTGTCTCCATTCTTCCTGGGAAATGAGGCAAGAGGACACAAACTGAGGTGAGACGCGGTGATGTTAACCTCACAGACACATATTGATGTGCATATTTGACACTGAGTCAAGGCCAGAGGCCAAGTCTTACTGCAACAAATAGAACAACATTAACAAGCACAGAAGGTCTCTCTGTGTGTCTGGCAAGGAAGCCATTGCCTTACTATGGGTGACACATTCTCTTGGTGCTTCTGCTGACTGCCCTGTTTGAAGGGAGCCAAGAACCAAGTGAAAGCCAGAAAGGCCAGCTGTGGTGTCCAGAGCCCTGTGTCTTCTCTGCAGTGAGGCCGCAGTTGGCATCGTCCATGAAGACATAAGAGGACACAGGGTCCTTTCCAGCCCGTTGGGTAGAGATCGCTGGATGGAGACAGAAGCAGGAAGGTAGAAGGTCTTGGGAAGGTGGGAGGAACCAAATGAAGGGCCCCATTATTTCCTGACTCAGGCTCTCAAGGGGCAGTTAGAGGGGAGAGAAGTGATGTGAGCCGGGGTCACTGGGAGCAGTGGCTCCATGTGCCTGGGCTCAGTCTGCCTCTGTAAGCAGTAATGGGGGTTAAGGAAAACACC
>NW_008455410.1:0-631 GCF_000622305.1 Nannospalax galili
TGCAAATGAATAGGGTTCTCAAGATGAAATTGCTTTTTGGTGACAGTGCACTATCTTCCAACAGGATGATACTATGAACTCTTAATTATAGTTTTAATTTCCCGAATTCTAGAGTTTCCTGACTTATTTCCACCATTTATTAATTAAAAATGTACAAGATTTGGACAAGAGTAATCTCTTTTTTTCATGGACAGAAATGTTGTATTTTCTTGGCAGCTGGACTCCATTAACCTTTTATCTCGCCGTGTGCTCTGTAAACCAAGTCAAGCCCTTCTTTTGAGATGAGTATCCAGTCAAAACATCGCTGCTTCTGTGTTCTGTGAGAAAACAGCAAGCTACTGATTTGGCATCACAAATGAACTGACTTTATTTCTTTTTCATATTGTAATTTATCTTATTCTTTTAGTATCTATGCATAGATCTTGCAAGCCAATAACCATTTTATTCACATGAACTGGAATTCAGATGAAATATATTAACTGAGAAAATTGGGGAGAAATTACCGTACCAGATAGATTAAATCCATGCAGCCATTCCCCTTCCATAGCACACAGATGAAGCATTTCTGGGACAGACTGCAGCCTTCCAGCTGAGATAGAGATGAACAAGATACTTATAAACATAAATGTCC
>NW_008455411.1:0-630 GCF_000622305.1 Nannospalax galili
TGTTCAGCAAATGGTGCTGGCAAAACTGGATTTCCACCTGTAGAATGAAACCAGACCCTTATTTTTGACCTTGCACAAAAGTCGACTCCAAATGGATCAAAGACCTCGATGTGAAACCTGATTCTCTGTAATTGTTAGAAGAAAACAACTCTCTAAATCAGACATCAATTGTTCAGGAATTAAGGTCAAGAATCAACAAGTTGGACTTCATTAAATTAAAAGCTTCTGTGCAGCAAAAGAAACAGCCAAGGAAGTGAAGAAAAAACCCACAGAGTGGGAGGAAATCTTCACCAGCAAATATCTGACAGAGGTTTAACATCCAGAATATATAAAGAGCTCAGAAAACTAGGAATCAGGAAAGCAAGCAACCCAATAAAAAGATGGGCTAAGAATCTGAACAGACGTCTCAAGAGAATAAAGATGGTTTAGAAGCATCTTAAAAGGTGTTCAACATCGTTAGCAATTAGGAAATTGCAAATTAAAACCACTCTAAGATTTCATATTACTCCGGGAAGACTGCCTAAGATAAAGATAGCAAATGATACCAAACTCCTGAGAGAATGTGGGGAAAGGGGAATGCTCATCCACTGCTGGTTGGATTGCAAACTCATGCAACCCCTATGGAAAGCA
>NW_008455412.1:0-631 GCF_000622305.1 Nannospalax galili
CTGCACAGAACACCCACAGGTCAATCTAATGCAGGAAATTCCTCAGTTGAATTTTCTGGTCCTAGGTATCTTTAGTTTGTGTCATGTTGACAAAACCTAATCAGCACACTAACAATTCTTTTGCTATCAAGAATAATCTAGTAAAAGCACGGCATTGAATAAAGTCAGCCATGGTCTTGGTTCTCCAGAATCCGGTAAAGTAATTTAAATGTAGGCTTAGTGTTAGGATTTCTGGGTCAATAACTGAATTCACTTTCTACTTTGAACTTAACAGTAATAACTAATGCTGACAATATCTAAAAAAGGTTAAAATAATTTCACATGAAGATTTAACTAGTTACTTATATACATTATGTAATATAATCTTAATGAAAATTGAACCATATAGATTGATTTGTTAGCACGAGAGCCCCTTATCTACTTAGGTGAAGACCACAATAAGGCAGAAAGCCTGCCGTGACCATGAATAAGGACAAAAATGTTCTGTCTGAATGACTGAACCAGCTGTTAGCCTTTCTGCCATCTGTCAAACTGTAATATTCCTTCTTCATGGGTCTCCAGCCTGCAGGTTTTCATAATAGAACTCACAGAATTCCCACTCCTGATTTCCAGGTTTTTGAATTTGGACTCA
>NW_008455413.1:0-630 GCF_000622305.1 Nannospalax galili
CCGAGTTTGGATCCCAGCATCCACATGGTGGCTAACAACCATCCATAACTACAGTTCCAGGGGATCTAACACCCTCTTCTGACCTCTGTGGGGTTTTACAACATGAGTGCACTTACATACATACAGGCATAACACTCATGCACATAAAAGTAAATTAAATAAATAAATAAATAAAAACTTAATTCCCTTCTGGCAAAGCTAGATGTAACTCTTTCTAGTATAATATCCAAGAAACAAAAATAATTTCCCCCATCTAACACCACTTGAGGATCTTTCTTTACATCAGGTAAGGATAGAATTCTAAAGTCTTTCTTTTCAAGTTTCAGATATAGGGATCTCTCTGTTAAAGGAGCTCTCTGATTTACCTGAGTACGAGAATGTCCTTGGGAAACCTGGACAATGTTTTCCATAATCACTAACCTTTTTTTTAATAAATGTTTGTAGCTAAATATTTACCCAAATCCTAAGAGCAGAGACCTTTTCTCCTAAAATCAGAAGGCAGATAATCAACCTACACAAAGAATATGTCGTCCAAACTGCTCTTGTGTCATGTGACATGCCATCACATTAGTTTAAAAAAGGTTTTGTAGAGGTTGGAGAGATGTCTCAGTGGTTAAGAGCACTGACTGC
>NW_008455414.1:0-631 GCF_000622305.1 Nannospalax galili
TTATATGCATGCATGAAATTCTCAATAAATTATTTGTTTTTTAAAAAAGAAGGTTTGGTATTGAGTTTGCTGCATTAATAAATAAGCAGACTACTTTAATTTTGAACTGAAATGGATTCTTAGATGCAGCAACAGATTGTGGATGTGTCCTTCCACAAGTTCCATTTTCTTAAACTCCTCTGCCTGGAGAATTGAAAATGAGGAGGGGATTCAACTGCTCAGTTGATAATCATGCCACACTCTCTCCAAGGAACACTATGGAATGATAGAGGCTTTCACGGGCTGGCATTTCACTACACCTACATTTTCTACTGATCAATTTAATGATTCTCTCTTGCAGATTCCTTAAAGAGAAACATCCAAATGTGAGAAAATAAAAGGAAAGCTGGCCAGGGAAAATGCACAAGAAGAATGCTGCTGTCTCTCAAATCAGCATGGAATCAAGTATGGAGGGGAGACCTCAAAATTGCATGAGCAAAATCACCAGAAACAAAGTGAAAATTGTGTTTTATCTTTTATATGAATTTCCAGAAGAGGGAATACTCTACATAGTGACTGAACCATTACAAGTGGACACTTGATTTCAGTGTGGATGGAAGTAGGAGGTGTTAGGGGGTGACTGAAAGGGGGG
>NW_008455415.1:0-631 GCF_000622305.1 Nannospalax galili
ACCAGTTTTACAATCCCTACTCTTATCAACCTGGTCCAAACAGCTGTCACGTCTCAACTCAAATATTGCAATACTCTCCCGAGTGGTCTCTTTGCCTTTACTCTTGTCGCTTGACTCACATACCAGAGTTGAACCTCAATACACCAGTCCAAGTAATATCATCAATATATAGCACATTGTGCCACCTCAGTCTTCAAAACCATCGAATGCATTGCCACGTCCCTCAGAGTTAAACCTGAATGCTTGCTTACGTGCTCTTTAGGATCTAGAGCTCTGCACTTCGTTCCCACAACCTTGCACTAAACAGCTCTACTTGAGCTCACCTTGCTCCATCACACCGCCCTCCCCGCCACCTTGAATAGGTTAAGGATGTTCCTCCTTTCAGCACCGTTTTCATGTGCTTTTCCCTCGCCCGAGACTGAGCGTTCGCGCCCCCTCTTCAGTACTTGACTCAAATGCTGCCTTTGAAGTGCAGTCAGTCTTCTCTGGTCAAGCTATACCAAAATTTTTCCCAGTGTTCACATTCTCTTTCCCTCCTTTAACTCTTACCACAAACTTAAATATGTGCATGTATATTTGTTACTTTTTTCGTCCTTGTGACCAAATACCTAAGAAAAAGCAATTTAAGGGT
>NW_008455416.1:0-631 GCF_000622305.1 Nannospalax galili
ATCATTCAGGATCACCCACTCCAAAGTGAGGAGCATGCTCCCTAAGATATGCCAACAGTCTATCCTCAGACTTCAGTTGGCTGCCTCCATTTCTTCTAGGCCTGGGATGGGCACAGCACCATGATGGAGCTATGCTGCTCACTGCACAGCAGGCTGGAAACAGAAAGACAGAGAGACATGGGAAAGGAACAAGGTATATCTTTCCAGTGACCTGCTTCTTCCAACTAGGCCCCAACTTCTCACCACCTTCTAATAATGCCATCAAGGGGCTAATCCACTGAGAGGGTCAGAGCCCTCATGGTCCAGTCACCTCTTTATTACTGGATTCCCCAGCTGGAACCAAGCTTTCAGCACACCGCTGGTAGGGGACACTGGCTAGCACACACCTTGGTTGGTGCTGCCCTGTTTCTTCCCTTTTGCTCTACTCTTCGGAGCTCCTTTTCTCTTTTTCTTCCTGTCTTTCCTCACCAGTTCTTTCTCTTCATCACTCTCCAACAGTTACCACTTTCATTCAACTCTCTTCTCCCTAACCCTCTCTTCTTCCAAACTGGGGTGAATATAAGTTTTATGCAGCAAGAAAACTCGTTTGTTCTCTGCTGTTGATTGTAAGATGAATTTGGGAGAGAAAAAA
>NW_008455417.1:0-630 GCF_000622305.1 Nannospalax galili
CAACATCCTACTGACAAATTATACATACAACTAGCTCAAGGAATATAATATGTGTCCAGTCAAGGTTTATTTGAGAGCCATTGGTCTTTGCCAAAGCTTTGTATACATAGAACATGGTAAGTAAAAGTACCAGACTGGTACAACAAACCTTCTTGGATGTTTAACAGCCATACATTGAGGCCTATGCTAATCTGGTCAGAGGGATGTAAAGAACAGTTTTTGCCCCTTGCCCTCCAAGGTCAACCAATTTCCTGGGGACTATGGAGCCTCTCTCAAAATGTCCTATAACTGTGGTGGGTCACATATCATCTTGAGCAAGGAAGCCATGAAGACCCCACCAGATGGACTTGAACCAGTATCTAGTCTCCAAAGTAGAGGTCAACTCAGAGGAACATTTCCTCCAAGCTTCCAAGTAAAGCCAGACATGATCGAGCAGGACCTTTGACTTATCTTTACATAGATGGAATTCGTAGAGGAAAGGAGCCAGGATCTCCTCCTAATCCCATGTGACCCCTGAGGAACAGATACTCAAATGCCCTTAATAGTAAAAATAAATTGGTTTATCTGGGCCAACTCCATAGTCTTAAACACCCAAAAGGAAAGTATAACCAAAGATTAAAAGGATCAATA
>NW_008455418.1:0-631 GCF_000622305.1 Nannospalax galili
AGAAGACTGAGGCAGGATGATCGCCTTTGAGTTGGAGCTCAGTCTGTGCTACAGAATAAAATTCTGTCTCCCAAAACCAACATAAACAAATACAAATGTTTTAAATTTCCACCAGGGAACATAGACTTCTGGGATGAGCACTTAACCCCCCCAACCCCTCATCTTGTGGTCCTCTGTACTCCCTGGGGTCACGGGGGCCATTGCCTTGAAGTGGAGCAAAGTATCCAGCCAAAGGGGAGGTTACCCAAGGCAGCCAGACTCACGATCTCCTGTGGGTTTTTTTTCCTTCCTCAGGATCGACCCTCTTCCTACTTTGTTTTTAATAACTACTTTTCTAAGAAGCCAGAGTGTTGAAGTTTAGTTCTTCTGTGTCAATTCCTTCCTCCTTCCTTCTCTGCAAACTTGCATAGACCATTCCATGATAAAGACTATTTTTACATAGTATACACATCTAACAACAAAAAATGAAAATTGTACTTCTTAGTAAAAGTACTTCATTTGGGGGAATTATTAAATGAAATAATTGCCCAGCCATTGCATGTGGGTGGGGTTTAGCCTGAAAATTACCATTTTCTCTTACATGCGTGTGGTTTTCCATTTCAGTTTTGGTTGGTTGGTTGGTTGGTTGGTT
>NW_008455419.1:0-631 GCF_000622305.1 Nannospalax galili
AAATCCAGCACTTACTGAATCCTTATTTTACACTAAACACCAGACGTTGCATGGAGGACTTACATGAGCCATGGGTCACAAACTGAGTGTGCTCAGATTTTCTTCACCCTGCCCACTAAAAAGAGTTCTGGCTTTTCCAGCTTAGTCTTGTCCCCTGTCCCATGAGCAAAGAAATGGACAGAAGCAGGATCAGAGGAGCACTGGTTATGGCTAGGGGATAAAAACAATGTAGGGATCTTGGGAAAAAGAAAGGAGGCTGCAGCTTAGAGAGATGCTGAGAAGCAGTGCAGGGCTCTGTGCAGTATGGAAACATGTTGTGAAGAACTGCAGGGCTCTGCACAGCATATGAAAGATGCAAGTGTGGAGTAAAAGTTAATCAGAATTTCCAGCATGTGAGAACAATCAACTGTGACACCTGTCAGCCCACCAATTGCCTGCATTGATTCTGCTGCTCTGGCTGGCAAGGGAGAGCAGCAGAATTCTTCCCTCAGTGCCCCACGTGTGTCCCTCTAGAAGCTGCATGGTTGGTTGAAGAGAACCACCTTCCCTGATAAAGAAGAGTATTCTGTGGTCAAGGGTATGCAAACAACCACACTTCTTTACAGGATCCTCCAAACAAGCTCTCAAGATC
>NW_008455420.1:0-631 GCF_000622305.1 Nannospalax galili
GTTCAAAGCCAGCCTGGGCTGAGGTCCAGATCAGTGTGGCTAGAGTAAGACCCAGTCTCCAAAAACAAAAACAAACAAAAATCAGGACAGACAAGATGGCTCAAGGATAAAGGAGCTTGCTGCGAAGCCTGACATGAGTTCGATCCCCAGAGCCCGTATGGTGTAGGAAGAGAACGCACTCTGTCCTCTGACCACACACACCCAATGTGGCACGCGCATACGTACAATAAACAAATGTAAAAAATAAACGAAAAAGAATAGATAAAATAAATAAATTCTGCTTGGGTTTCAGCTGAGGTTCCAGATTCTCGCAAGACAGTGTGGGCAGGAATTGTCTCTCTGGGTCCGGCTGCCCGGAGACAGTCCAGCAGCAGGACTGCACCCTCACTGAGCCAGGGACTCTGCAGCACCGTAGAGCTAGGCTATGCGGACTACAACTTCCAGCAGGCCTCGCGGCTCAGCCTACAGCTCCCAGCGCGCTCCGCGGAGGCGGCGGTAGTGGCGCCCGGGGCCGGCGGGGCTGGGCGGCGCAGGGCGCGCTGGGGCTGGTCTGCGCTGAGCCGGGTGCTCGCAGGTTCTCTTGCCGCGAGGACAGCTCAGAAGGCGGTGCTGCGGGCCGGCAGCCCGATCG
>NW_008455421.1:0-631 GCF_000622305.1 Nannospalax galili
ACAATGCCCCAGTGTGTCATGACAATGCTCAATGTGTCACCAAAATGCTCAGTGTGCCCTGACAATACCCTAATGTGCCATCACCATGCTCAATGTTCAATCACAGTGCTCAGTGTCCCCTCACAACACCTTAATGTGACATCACAATGCTAAGTGTGCCATCACAATTCTAAACATCCTGTCACAGTGCACCAGTGTGTCAGCACAATGCTCAATGTGGTATCACAATGCTGAATGTCCACTCACAAATCCAAAATATGTTATCACAGTGAGTAACGTCCCCTCACAATGCCCCAATGTGTCACCACAATGCTCAATGTGCCCTCACAATGCTGAATGTGCCCCCACAGACCCAAATGTGTTATTACAATGACCAATGATCCCCAATGCCACATTGTGTCATCACATGTTCAGTGTGCCATCAAAATTCCCCAATGTGTCACCAAAATGCTCAATGTGCCATCACAATGAAGAATGTCCCCTCACAAAGCCCCAATGTTTCATGTATCATCACAATGCTCCAAAGTTTCATCACAATGCTCCAATGTGACATCACTGTGCACAGTGTGCCATCAAAATGAAACAGTGTGTCATCACAGTGCTCAGTGTGCCATCACAATGTTCAGTGTGC
>NW_008455422.1:0-631 GCF_000622305.1 Nannospalax galili
AAGTTGTGTATACAGTTCATGTATATATCAGACCAGCATCCACAGGTACTCACACCTTCCCTGAGAGTGCATGACCTTCAAGCTAGTGTCATTTCACTTACCTTATTTTTATATTCTCCAATGGAAAGGAATTATGAAGACATTCACTTAACATTTTTGACTTACAGAGAACAAGAAACTGCTGTCCACAGGTGCACATTCGATGGTGAGCTTCACAATTCAGTTTCACAGTTGATATAGGTGCCATAAAACCTAGAACAGGCAGACCATAGTAGAAAACATCAACCACAGTTTGTTGGTTTGTGATTACTATGCTTTCCTGAAACCTCTGAGGCATTGTTTTCACCCAGGCCATTCACTTATCCCTCTCCCAGGTGTGTTTGCAGAGAAAAGTCCTTGGGAGAGTGTTCTCAATGGAGATGATTCTTATTAGAGTTAATTCCTACTAGGTAGCGGTTGGGAGCAAATTTCTTTTGTTGTTAAGACATACTCTAAAGTAAACTCATTCAAACTCATACTACACTGCACATTAGTGTTACACTGGATACAATTAAAATAAATAAAGTAAATAATATGTAATTGGAACAAAATGATTTTGAATCAATGAACCTAGAGAATTTATGTATTTTTT
>NW_008455423.1:0-631 GCF_000622305.1 Nannospalax galili
CATTTTGATGGTACATTGGGTCACTGTGATGGCACATTGTAGCATTGTGATATTACATGGAACATTGCAGCAGCACACTAGGGCATTTTGATGACACATTTGGGCATTGTGATGGCACATTGAGCATGTTGAAGACACATTGTTGCACCGTGATGACACATTGCTGCACTCTTATGGCACAGTGAGCTGGCAAATGGAGCATTTTGAAGACATATTGCAGCATTGTTATTTCACATTGGAGCACTGTAATGTCACTCTGAGCATTGTGACGTCACTTTGGAGCACTGTGATGACATATTGGTACGTTGTAATGGCACAGTTAGCACTGGGGTGACACATGAGACATTGCAATAGCACATTGGCACACTGTAATGACACACTGGGCCATTGTCATATAGGGACACTGGTGCATTGTTATGGCACACTGAGGAGAGTGATGGTATAACGAAACATTGGGAAGACATACTGGAGCATTATAACGGCGTATGGTGGCATTGTGATTGCACACTGCTGAATTTTGTGAGCTCATTAAGCACTGTGATGACATATTGAGCATTGTAATATCGCAGTGAGCATTGTCACATCACATTGGAGGTTTTTGATGGCATGTTAGTGCTTTGCTATGACACAC
>NW_008455424.1:0-631 GCF_000622305.1 Nannospalax galili
AAAAAAAACTTATATAAGTGTATGGTTTTTGTTGTTGCTGTTGGGCTGCATTCATAGCAATCCTTGGCTAAATGTGGCTTAGCTGCAGGTTGGACATAGCTGTAGAAAGACTTAAAATCAAGTAGGGTAATCATCCAAACGAGTTCTTTTATACCATTGACCCTTACTCTTCTACAGAAAAATCAGCTTGCCAATTTCTATTGAAACCAAAATAACCACAAGCAACAATAATAAACCCCTCCAAGGACTCTGACTAAGATTGATTATCAGTTATCAACAGAATACAGTGGTTTGAAAGAGAAATGTCCACACGGTACTGGATTTAGAAACAGAACGATGCGAAAGTGAGGGGCCACTCCTCTTCCAGGGTTCTACAGAGCAGCTGAGGCTGTGTGGCACTGGGTGGCAAAACTGGAGCTGCTTTGAGAGGAAACTGTGAGGCCAGATGCCCTAAGAGTCCATTACATGAAGTTGTGAACATGAAGCCTGGGTTGTGGTAGAGACCCCAAGATGCTGGAGATGCCAGAGATGTGAGGTATCTGACAAAGAGAGCTGCATACAGGGAGTGGAACCAGTCTATGAGAGAGATAGATGTATGCTATAGGCATCAAAGCTGGAGACAGAGCCAACT
>NW_008455425.1:0-631 GCF_000622305.1 Nannospalax galili
AAAAAAAAGAAACTGCCTTTAAGGCTCAGGATATAGCTGGGGTTGTGATATAGCTCCTTGTGTACACTGGGTGTGGTGACACAGGTTTTTAATCCCAGTACTTGGGGGGTAGAGGAAAGAGAATCCAAAGTTCAAGTTCATCCTCAGCTACATAGTAAGTTCAAGATCAGCCTGAGACACATGAGACTCTGACTCAAAAAAAGAAAAATGTGATTGCTTTTACATAGAAGTAATTGACAGGAGGCTGGGCAGGGGGTTCTGTTTTGTTCTTGAATGTGATAAGTCTTGTAGACTCTTTATTCTTTTAACTATGAACAGGTACACTGATTAAAAATTTCCAGTTTGTATAGTTAAAAAAAAGTAAAAGATAGGTAATAAAGGACACAGTGAGATACATGACATTAGCTTTTACTGTTATCACTGAAGAAAGCTATAAAGGTAATCTGGCCTAATCCTATATAGAGATGAAAAAACTGAGGCCCAGATAGCAAAGTGATGTCAAAGTCACACAGAATGAACTAAGTCCCTATCAAGAAATGGTGATACAGTGATTAGCAAAGACTATGATAGCCTAGGACTGGAGAGATGGCTCAGTCGTTAAGAACACTGGCTGATCTTACAGAGGATCTGG
>NW_008455426.1:0-631 GCF_000622305.1 Nannospalax galili
TCCTTCCCTTTATTTCTTTTTAATATGAGTTTCCATTTTGCTTTTGTAATCATAATCCAACCTCAGCCTCCACTTGGCAGCTCTCCTCCCCTCTGCTCCATTCTGTCTGCCTACTTGTGTAGGTTTATTTAACCTCTTTGGAAGAACTGTGTTTTGGTGGGAAACTGGCTTTTTGGCCTTTCCTTGAAGAAATGTGTGATGGGGTATAAAGCAATCTGATTTGTGGAACTTGTATACAAAGAAGCAGTGTAGTTCCACAGAAAACAAAGAGTCCCTTGCCTGGTCCAGGTACTCTCAATTGATTTAGCCACATGGCTGTCTTTCACTAAGATTTCAAACCAGGAAACTGCATTTTCTAGGTCTACAAGGCAGCAGTCATCTGACAGTGACTTTAAAGTCTCCATTTAAAATCCCTAGTATTTAGGATAGGAGGGGTAGGGAACACTGTGAGTCATGGAAGCGACTACCTCACACATTCATACATTTCAATGTTGGACTGCTTGATCTCTGAATAGGATGGATGGATCTAGCTTATTATCATTGAATTTTGTGAAAGAATTTAAGTGTAATCATTGTAATATTCAAGTCTGTATTTGTTTTTTCAAAGCACACTTAACTAAAAAAAAAAAAA
>NW_008455427.1:0-631 GCF_000622305.1 Nannospalax galili
CCACCTGTGATATATACACATCATATTTTATGAGTGACTTTATTGTGATTTCATGAAATAAACTGTTCTTCCTTTTTGAGCAGTACTTGTTTTATCATGATTTTTCTTTTGGCATTTCTAATCCTTTACATAGAAGTTAGCTTTTTCATTTCTGTCGAATTACAAAGTTTCTAATACCTTAAACTCTTTAAGGCTCTTTTCCCTTTAATTTGATATATCTAACAGAAAGCAGTCTTGTTTAGGAGAGTCATGTCATTATGTTTCATTATTCACAGTGGCAATCCTTGCTTCTGTGTTCGCAGTGGTAAGAAGTCATTGTCATACTCACTGTTTTCTGTTTTCATTGTCAGAGAAAACAATTCCTGAAGTTCATACCTCCATATACCTTTAAGAAACACTTGCAAATTCCTCTTAATGGCTCCTAAATCAAACTGTTGATGAGTTATGTTTTCCTCTGACAGTGCTTATCGATTTTGTCTGTTAACTTACAAGTGAGTGATAGATAATACACAACTCTGTTCAAAATTGATGGTGTGAAGACAGCCTGGCTGGCTGTGGGAGGCACCTCCTCCAGGACACGCCCCATCCTTTGATACTCTGCAGGACTTGGATGTGCTGGGAGGCGCAGTTC
>NW_008455428.1:0-631 GCF_000622305.1 Nannospalax galili
TGGGGTGATAGACTCCACCCCATAGGAGGAATGGACTTCATCTTGCAAGGAACATACATTCAAGACAGGGAGAATGTATGGCCTTTTGTAGTTTGCTACATGCAGATGAGTTAGGTGATTTAGGAGTGCTGAGGGTAATGTGTTTAGCATCAGGTCCTGGTATGTGGGAAGAAGTCATAAGTGTTATCTGTTACCATCTTCTTCATGTTCTCTCTTTCCTTTTTTCATTTGGAGTCTATGTGTGTGCATGTGTGTGTGTGCATGTGTGGGTATGTATGTGTGTGAGTATATGTGCATACATGTGTGCTTGTCCATGTGGCAGCCAGAGGTTGAAGTCAATGTTTTCCTCAATCTCTCTCCACCTTTTCAGAGTTTCTCACTGAACCTGGAATCCACCTATTTGGCTAGACTGGTTGGTGAGTAAGTCCCAGGCATCCTCCCGTCACGGACTCATGAGCACTGGGAGTCTAAGCATGAAACTCAGTGCCCAGCTTTTTTTTGATTATGTGAGTGCTGGGGATCTGAACTAGGGTCCCTTGCTATGTAGTAAGCACTTTGCCAACTGAGCCATTTCCCTGGACCTGTTTGTTTGTTTGTTTGTTTATTTATTTATTTATTTATTTATTTATTA
>NW_008455429.1:0-631 GCF_000622305.1 Nannospalax galili
TTTCTTAGCCTACAAGATCCTTGAATGTAAGTGGTACTGCTACTGTTTTTAATCTGTGTCTCTAGCCCTAGAATATCAGCACACTTGCCCTAGGTGCTCAAGAATCTGTATAGGTAAAATAACAAATACACGAACATAGAAGAGAAGCGAGTAAAGCATATGAAGGCAATAACAGAGATAAGCATATAAAGACGTTTGATCATAATGGGAATAATAATGACACATAAAGAGATTATAAATGACTTTCAGACACATTAAAAGACAACCAACCCAATAATAATAAGAGAAATGAAAATTAAGGCCACATTGGGGTGTCATTCCTTCATGATGAGATGAGCAAAGACACTAAGGAGCTCACTAACACACCACACTGGCAAAGAACAACCATTTCCATATTTTGCCAGTGAGGATGGAACTGGCTCAGTCGCCAAGAGGACAGACTGCAAGTGTACATAACCTCTCACCTAGCAATTCCACACCTAAGCATTCATCCTGAAAGACAGGCACACGTAAGTTTGGAATGAAATGTGAATATGGAGCTGTCCTCACCTGGTGTGCTCCACACTTGGGTGTTAAAACACTGAAATGCTTTGTTCTTCCATAGTAAATGTTGCTGCCCTGAGATCCAAGC
>NW_008455430.1:0-631 GCF_000622305.1 Nannospalax galili
CAATGATGACTAAGAATGGTAAACATTGTTTCAGTTAATTATTGACCTTCTGTACTTTGTTGAGAAATATCTGTTCATTTGGTTTGCCCATTTGTTGACTAGTTTACTTGTGTTTTGTGGGGTGGTTAAGGGGGACAATACTTTCAGTTCTTTATGTATTCTAGCTATTAATCCCCTGTCAGATATAAGACTGGCAAAGACTTTCTCCTAGTCCATAGGTTCTTCAACTCGTTTTTCCCCTTTGCTGTGCTGAAGCTTTTTCATTTCACAAAATCTCATTTCTATTGTGTCCTGAGCTACTGGAGTCATTTCTAGAAAATCCATGCCTATTCCTATAGCTCAAAGTGTTTTCTCCATGTTTTCTTATAGGAATTTCAACATTTCGGGTATTGCATTACAGTCTTTGATGTATCTTTGACATATTTCTCTGTGACATCTATGGATCTAGTTTAATTCTTCTACACGTGGATCTCCAACTTTCATAGCACCATTTGTTGGAGAAGTTGCTTTTATTAAATAATTTTGGGCATATATCAGGCGTCTGTGGCTGTGTAAGTTTATTTATAAGTTCTCTTTTCTATTACATTGAAATGTCTTTTTTTCTTTTTTGACAGCACTATACTACTTTTTT
>NW_008455431.1:0-631 GCF_000622305.1 Nannospalax galili
GTTTTATATGTTGCTACAAATATCCTGAGCTTCTGTATTCCAGAAGAATTCCGCATTCCCTCATACTGGGCCCACAGGCTTCCATTTCACAGCTTTGGAAGAGATCCTGTAATCGCAAGTGAGAAAAGCTGTGTTTTTGTTTTTGTTGTTTTGTTTTTTTTTCTTTTTCGTGTGTGGCTTTGAGTGTGGGTGTCCACGGATTTACAGGGGCATATTGAACACGGACCAGAGGACAAGTGCTGTCCGCCTTGATTTTTTGAGACATGGTTCCTGTTTGACCTGGAGCTCAGCTACTAGACTAGGTTGGCTGGCCAGCAGGCCCCAGGGATCCACCTGTCTCTGTCTTCCCACTTATGGAATGACAAGAACATATTACCACACCTGCCTTTTCTGCCTGTGTTCTGGGGATTTAACTAGGGCCCTCATCCTTAAAAGGAAGCATGTTATACACTGAGCCATCTCCCCAGCTCCCAAGGCCCTGCTCTTAACTCACTATGACTTTGACTATGAAATAATGATTGTATCCAGATTGCTTTTTCTTTCTTACGGTCGCTTTCTGTTTTCACCCACGGCCTTACCGACATCACTCCAAACGCATTGATAATGTGCCCTCTCTAAGCCTTGCAATCCT
>NW_008455432.1:0-631 GCF_000622305.1 Nannospalax galili
GAAAACTCTGTTTCCTTGTTTAATGCAGAGATATAGTAAAGTATTAAGAAAATGATTTGTTTGTTTTCAGAGTTCCAAAAAGTATGTCAAGTATGTTTTAAAATTCATTGTATATATTTATTTCTTGGGGTTTAAAAATAAGTTTTCTGGCTCATTCACATGGTCTCTGTGGGCTTGCCATGATCTGACTTATGTATAAGTTGAAACATTCCATTGCACCAACATATAGGATTCCGATTTTTGAGAGTGTGATGGTAAGTAGGTGCTATTTATGGTTAGTAGGTCTTTGCTTAATCAACCCCTTGCTGGCAAGGAGCCCTTGTGGCTATGGAACCCGGTACTATGTAAGGATCATATGGAGAACTGGAAAAAATTGTACTATAATAACAGAAGCCTCATTGATGGTGAACAGCTGCTGGCCCAGCAGTCCCAGGACTTTCATAAGGCTGTGGTGAATATGTTCACAGCATGCTGAGGCCGACTCCACGCTGCTAAAGTTCTGAGTTGCCATATCCCGGTCTGCTGGAGTGTGCTGCTCCATCCTAGTTAATGCAGAGACGTTCTTAAACGAGAAGTTTCATGCTTCTCTCAAATAAAAATGATGCTGCTGAATGTATGATCAATGTCCTCA
>NW_008455433.1:0-631 GCF_000622305.1 Nannospalax galili
AGGGAGGGAGGGAGGGAGGGAGGGAACAGTTCAAGATTGTTCCTGAACACACCAAGGCAAAGTTTTGATGTTTTCCATTAGAGTTGAACCAGGCACTGCTGACAAAGCTGCTTTGCAGCTATGAGCAGAAGCTCATTAGAGAATGAATCCTGCAAATGGAAGGATCAAAGCCAGGGCCAGTAGCAAAAAGAGCTGGATTCCGGGAGCCCTGCATCACACTGTGGACCAAGCATGCACTCTAGCTGGGGGTTACATGCGCTGATGAATCCTTTTTCCTTTTTCCTTTCCTCCAAATTCAAGTGATTGAATTCGCTCATCATTTACAATTCAATCTTAATGAAAATAACACTGTGTAAAATGTTTCCTCTGGACAAACAGGTAAGAGAAGCAGTGCTGACTATTCAAATGCTTCTCTTTTAAATTCACAAAGTGTATTAGGATGATAATGTCCAAGAAGTCCTTCTGTAAGGAAAACTTTTACAGCCTGTTCCAATCAGTACGTCTCCAATGACTTGACTTTGGAGATTTCTTCAATGTCCTCACAAGTAACCTGGGAATGGTGGCCCACACTCATAATCTCACCACTTGAAGAGGTGATGGGGACAAGAAAATCAAGAGTTCAATACCATCT
>NW_008455434.1:0-631 GCF_000622305.1 Nannospalax galili
GTAATGATCCCTGAGCCTTGGGGGGCAGGGAGCGTGAAATAGATGTCCAGTTTAGGGTTGAGCATTCTGCAGTCTCTTCTCTGCATGTTGGCCAGTTGTGGATGTGCGTGTTAACTCCCATTTGCTGCAAAAAGATGCTCTCTGATGAGGACTGAGAAGTGTGCACTAACTTATGTGTATAGTAATAGGCCATTAGGAGTCAGTTTAATACTATATTCATTTAGCAAAACAATAGTAGTAGATTCTACCCTAGTGCCTATGACCCACCATGAGTTCTTGGCCTAGATAATGGTGCCAAGTATGGACACCATCTTGTGGAGCTGGCCTTAAATCCAATCATAAACTAGTTGGTTACCCTCCATAACACTCCTGCTACTATTGCACCAGTAAGCACATCTTGCCAGGCCAGTCCTTATTGTAGTTCACAGCTGGGTAAGACTGATGATTACTAACCTTTACCAGCCATGCATCTGACAGAGGGTTAATATCTAGAATACACGAATAACTAAAAACCCCTTAAACACCAAGAAAACAGCCCAGTTAAAAACTGGGACATAGCCGGGCATGGTCGCACACACCTTTAGTCCTAGCACTCGGGAGGCGGAGGCAGGAGGATCTCTGTGAGTTCAAG
>NW_008455435.1:0-630 GCF_000622305.1 Nannospalax galili
TTTTTCTTCAGAGATATAAATGTATACTTTCTACGTAGTCTCAAAACTCAACATCAAGAAAACATACATTGTTTTCCATTGCCAGGCGGCGAACTGCAGGAGTCGCTAGTGTCTTCTGGCCCTTTATCTCTTGGTGTGTGTGTTCCTCATGGGACACCGCAGGTGTTTCAACAACATCTTCTTCTGAATCTGGAAACAAAGCAAGATGTCAGCGTAAAACATCCTTTAGAAACACTGGGGAGATGCTGAGTTAGTAAAGTGCTTGCTGTACAAGCATGAGGACCTGAGTTTAGATCCCCAGCACCACATAAAAGCCAGGAGAGGATGGGTAGAAAAGCAGATCTCTGTAGCTCATTAGACCCAAGAGGGTCTAAAGGATGAGTTCTGGGTTCAGTGAGAGACGCTATCTCAAAAAATAACGTGGAGAACTGAGTATAGTGGTGCATGCCTTTAATCCCAGAACTCAGGTGGCAGAAGCAGGTGGATCTCTGTGAGATTCAGGCCAGCCTGGTCTCCATAGTGAGTTCCAGGCTAGCTGGGGCTACAAAGAAACCCTGTTTTTTATTTTTGTCTTTTTGAAGAAGGGTATCCCTGTAGCCCCAGCTGTCCTGGAACTCACTATGTAGACCA
>NW_008455436.1:0-631 GCF_000622305.1 Nannospalax galili
GTTCAGCCAAAGACAAGCAACATACACTACTGTGGTCCTCTAAGACTCTAAGACTAAAAAGGATTGAAAATTCCTACTGTTGGGTGTCGGCATCATCATGAAGTATCACAAGGTGTATTACTGTGTGCCAGTGACAAGGTGTAATCATCATGAAGTATCACAAGGCATGTTACTGTGTGCTGGTGGCACACCTACTACCCTACCTTTGGTATAAAGATAGCATATGCAACAATGTAGAGTGCCTAATAGTTTTAATAAGAAGAAGCTGTGCAACTGGTTCATGTATTCGTTTTTTGTTTGTTTGGTTTTGGTTTTATTGAGACAGGGTCTTACTATATAGCCCTGGCTGGCCTGGAATCTCTGTGTAGACCAGGCTGGCCTAGAACTCACAGAAATCCACTTGTCTTTGTGTCCCTAGTGGTAGGATTAAAGGCGTGTGCCCAGTCACGTATTTACTTTCGTCACTGTCTTTAGAGTACTCTCTTCTACTTTTGAAAGCTTGCTGTAAAACAGTGCGACATGTTGCACCAGGAACAGCCTCACAACAGCTGTGTTTGCCCCATTTTACAGTGACATGAATCACTTGTGGTGATTGGATTTTACCATCTAGGTTTGTGTGAGCAGTTAGTGG
>NW_008455437.1:0-631 GCF_000622305.1 Nannospalax galili
CTCTGGTGAGAGCCTGGTGGCAGATGACATCACAGGTCTGGGAGTGCCTGAGCCAGAGGGGGGCGCAACCCTCCTCCAGGAAGCTAATCCAGTCCCCTTCTTGTCCTTGTCTCATCTCAGCAGCACTGATCTGCCCAAGGGCAGTGTCACATGACTTCAAAGCCTTCTGCTGAGCCCCACTTCTTAAAGGTTCCACTGCGTCCATCCACATCACCATGCTGGGGACTGAGATTCCAGCACATCAACGTCTCACGGACAAAGATATCCAAACTTAGCACCCCCAAAGGCCAAACTGAGCTACCAGCATGCTTGACGTCATCTCCTCCTCATTGGCACAGTGACTTCTCCCTTAACACATGAGTCTTTGTTTACATTCCTTTCTTTTGAGTATGTAAGTGTGGGTACATGTGCGGAGGTCAGAGGACGGCTTCCAGGGGTTATTTCTCTCCTTTCACCATGTGAATTCCGAGGACTGAATTCCGTCATCAGACTCAGTGGCAAGTGTCCTTAACCTGCTGAGCCATCACCGGCCTTTGTTTTGTTTTTTGAGCGGGGTCTCAGATCATATCCCAGGTCCACCTGACACTCCCTGTGTATAACCAGCCTTGAATTTACTGCAATCCTCCTGCCC
>NW_008455438.1:0-631 GCF_000622305.1 Nannospalax galili
AAAGTTTTAGACTTATCTCACCCTAGGACATGCCTGGTTTCCTACACCTGAAGACAAAAGCTTCTAAAATGCATAAAGCATTCTGGGGTCCTTCCAAAATTTGCCAACAAACTGGTGCTGGCTTTACAGGCATGAAAAATGCCAGCATGAAGCAGTCATCAGTACTTCCTCTGCTTACAGAGAGCCACTGAGGCCAGGCAGCATTCAGCACAGGTTCTCCTGAATAAAGAAGGCACTGATAGGGCATTTCATGAAGCCTGTGAAAATGAGGCTTAGCAGGCAATGGAGACCCCTGGAAGATGTTCATAATGCCAGAGCTTTGAGACATCTGCCTGGAAATCCTGCATATAGGGAGTGGTACCAGCCCAAGCGAGAGATGTATGTTGCATGCAGCAAACCTGGAGAGGTTGAACCACCTAAGCCTTTTGGAAGTAAAGTTCCAGAAATTGCACATGGAGCTACCGGGTTTGGTGTTTGACCTGCTTGTTTTTGGTCTTGTTTTGGTCCAATTATGTCCTCAGTCTGCCTCTATTTTTCCCTTTTGGAATGGTGATATCTATTCAGTTATACTGTATGTAGGGAATATGTAATTTGTCTTTTGATTTTACAGGGGCTTACAATTAAGCAATTT
>NW_008455439.1:0-631 GCF_000622305.1 Nannospalax galili
GAACTCACTATGTAGACCAGACTGGCCTTGAACTCTCAGAGATCTGCCTGCTTCTGCCTCCCAGGCATGCACCACCACATCCACCTTTACACACCACACCACTTTACACTCTAATCACTTTGCATAAAGTCTGATTTTAATCATCTTTTCTGTAAATCTTTCTCTGTTTGCTCTGAATGGGTTTTCCTTTTATTCTCTTTGGGTGCATCTTCTTTCTAAATAAAAACTACAGTGGCTCTGTCCCCATGGCCTTAGGAAAGTTGTAGTATAGTCAACAGAAACTTCAAATACTTCAGAAAATCGGGAAAGAAGGAAGGCTTTATTTGTGGGCATGCTTTTGATAAGCAAAATGACTAGAAAGTCATCAAAAAACAACAAGAAGAAAACTTTAGCATTAAGCTAAAACACATCAGAATGGCTGAAAAAAGAATAAGTGAAAATATACAAAGCAACAAAAATGTAAAGGAAGCAAGGTCGCAATCTGTTTCTTAGCAAAATGGAAATCAGGTCAAAAAGCACTGTAAATGACAAAGACATATGCTTAAGATAAAGACTAACTATTTTATTTTATTTTGTTTTATTTTTATTTATTTATTTTTTAATTAAAAGAAGCATTTCATTACAACAGCAT
>NW_008455440.1:0-631 GCF_000622305.1 Nannospalax galili
GACACTCTTGATCTAGCTGTGTGATGTTTTGATATGTGAGTTCCTTACAATGAAATGGTTAAAATAAATATGTCATCGTCCCAAACCTAGCACACAGAGCATCATCACATCAGATGAATAAGTAAAGCCGTGTCCCCACCCCTGACGCACTAATACCACTTGTACAGTGTTGTTCTTTAACTTCCCAAGTCTATGACACCAAAACAATGAAATCGGAACCCTTCTCCCAGCCTGTGTGCTTTAACTCTTACAGTGCACCACGGGGATTCTGATATGCACGCATTGGTCTACCCAACATCCACGTGAAGTTTAGAAGAGAACAGGCTAGCCGAAATGTGGACTAAGTGTGACTTTGAGAATGAATTAACTTTGTCTCTCCCCAGATAAAGAGTATCTTCTAATTGTCATCCAGAACCCATGTGAGTAGACCTGCGCTGGCCAACTCGGTCCTCCTGGCATTGACTGGAAGCCCCATCACACTTCAGGCTCATAAATTATACCAAATCTGAGTCTGTGGTCACATGTTTCTGTTTTTATATCTAAACTGCTCTCTCTGTGTGTCCCTTTTAGTCCCTAGTGACTGCATTGTGTAGTTGTACTTTTGCTGTATAATAAACAAATTCTGATATAT
>NW_008455441.1:0-631 GCF_000622305.1 Nannospalax galili
AACACAAGCACTTGTAAAACTTTTCTTTGAACTTTGAGTACTTGAACAAAGAGTATGAAGGGAATCCTCCTTGATCAGAGCTTCCTAAGGAAGTGTTTCCCCAGGTTCAGCCTGGAAGGAACACAGAGGTCTCTGTAGCTGTTGTCCAAGAATGCCAGGCTATATGTCAAGATGGCATCAGAATTTGGCAGTGATGCCTACATGGTACTATTTTTTCAGGTATAAAAATTTCAGGCATGTGGAGGTCATAGACATTTGCACCAATGTTCCAGGAAGTTACTGTGGCCAAGCACTATCATAGGATCAGATTTCCTGCATGGAGCTCCTGAGTAGATTGTGCATAAAGCTGTGAAGGTGAAGACTAGGTTGTAATGGATACTTCAGGACAGGCTAGAAATACAGGACATTCACTAAGGAAAACTATAGGCACTAAGTGGAACAAGGCAGTGAGAAAGGCCATAATTGCCACAAGCAACAGGACTGGAGGGTTGGGGCCATCCAGGTCCACTGGAATCCCAAAGTTGCCATTATGCGCTCCAATGCTAGACACATATTTGCCCTGCTAGGCTTTGATCTTATTGGCTCAATCTTTCCTTGCTGTGCCTCCATTTCTCACTTGTGAAATGGAAAG
>NW_008455442.1:0-631 GCF_000622305.1 Nannospalax galili
GGGAGCTGAAGTCTGAGGCTTGGGCAGTGGACCCCGGGCCACTGGAGGCAGTGGAAGGACGTGGTCAGCGTCACCTCATTTGTGAAAGTTCTCCTTGGAAACGTGTGGAGAATAGGTTAGAGGAGAAGCTGGCCAGACTCAGGGAGGCCAGTTAGGCCATGGTGGCTTGGAGCAAGTGGGTTGCAGAGTTTTGATGTGTGGTCAGGTTGAGTCTGACTTGGAGGTGAGCCAAAATATTGGTTCATGGGCAGGGGAGAGGGTGGAAGGGTAGGAGGGAGGGAGAAAATGAGAAGGGGTGGGGAGAGGAGGGGGATTGGGGGAGGGGGCTTCACAGATGTGCCTCACTGACAGAGTGGATGGGATTGGCCTCCCTGAGAGAGGACTGGGGTTTGGAAGAATGTTAGGAGCCCATGTCTTGGGTATGCATCCTGATCCTGCAGCACCACTTCTGTGCAGAATGACTCAGGAGCTGTTGATCTGCACGCCTCTCCCCCATTCAGGTCTTTGTGTCCACCATCAAGCATAGGGCTCTTCTCCTGAAGAAGGCCAGAGCAAACTGTTAGGCTCAGAGTCAGGTGGTCCTCATTTCTGGTCCTGGCAGTGACATCTTCTCAAGGAGTCCTGAGGACTT
>NW_008455443.1:0-631 GCF_000622305.1 Nannospalax galili
GAGAAAGCTAAATTCAAATGTTTAACGCTGCCTTGATGTTATGCCAAAGCTGAATTTACTTTCATGCTAATCCTAGAATTCAGTGTAGCAAAGAGCTTGTGTATTAACTACGAAAAGTGCCTGCACAGCCTGGGTCCCGTCTACCTGCAAAGGGCACGGCCTTGGTCCTCACTATGTACGAAGTTCCTGTGATAGTATTTTCCTTCCTCGAACTTTTTGGAAGGCCCATGGCTACCTTTATCCAATTAGGCATATAAACATCTTCAGTCACGGAAACCAGGACTTGCAAGGCACAGTTTCAAAAGCTGAAATACACTGAGAACAGAGGGATGTGGGGATTCACGTATCAGTATGTTCAGTGTCTGAATTTCCACCCATGACGGTGATTTCACCCCACTTGAGCTGCCCAAAGAAACTTCTCCTTTCAGTGCTTTCGAGCAACTGTGTCTTGGTGACGATAGAAAGATGATTTCGTTTTATAATCTGTGATGTGTTTTTAAAGGACATTTGTTTATTTATTTGTGACAAGGATTCACCCTGTCACTTTGGTTGATCTGGAGCCTCTGTATACACCAGGCTGTACTTAAATGCGCAGAGATCCTTCGGCCTCTGCCTCCCAGTGTTTGGACTC
>NW_008455444.1:0-631 GCF_000622305.1 Nannospalax galili
GACAGTGACTGGAACTAGGGTGGGGTGCTAGGGATTGGCAGGGCTAGGGCTCCTACCAAAGGTATTGATGCGTACTCGAAGTAGTGAAAGGCTTTGAGTCAGGCAAGATTCCAAATCGTATTTGGTTTGCATAGCTGGACCTCAGTTTGGCGGGAACAGAGCTTGGTTAGAGGTTTTCAGAGAGTCCTGAGGAATGAACGGCACCGATGCTGCTGCCTTGGGTGGAAGGCAGCAGGTGAGTTTTTTGCTGTTCGTCTCTGCCTTGAACCTGGGTCCTGGGTGAGAATGGATAACAAGACATTTCAATATAGGACCCGGTGCTTGTGTCTGGAAGACATCTCTGGGTGCCTCTGTCCAAGAAATTGCTCTTTTTGTACAGAAGTACCTGAGCGTGATTTAACACCCACAGACACACCAAAGCTAACCAAAACCTCTAACATCACAGGGAGCTTTTCAGAATAAAATAACACAGGGAATAAAAACAGTCAAGGGAGCAAAGTCAGTCAGCATTCTCATAAAATCTAAATTCACACCAGCTAAGTGACACATCACTCTCCAAGGTGCCCAAGAGAAGGGGAGCGGCCCAGCCAGGTCCCCACCATGAGTAATCACAGAGACTCAACCTGGCAGG
>NW_008455445.1:0-631 GCF_000622305.1 Nannospalax galili
CATTTATGGGTTACAACTGACAGATCACAGTTGTGTGCATTTATGGGTTACGGTGTGTCAGGAAGGAAGATCTACACACTATGGGGTGATGAAATCTTGACTGTCAACGCATCTAGCACCCCAAACAACAAATCCCACTGTGTCCTGCATATGGGAAACCTAAAAATGTTGGATTAGAAGTAGACAGTTCTAAGTGGGTGAAGGAGGTGGGAAAGTGCTGGGTCGGGGAGGAGGGGGAGCAGGAGCCGGAAGAAGAGACAATAGGGAACAAAGCTTGCTTCCTACAGGAGGAACCAGCTTGGAGGGCTGTGCAGAGCAGTGGTCACAGGAAAGATGCTGCATGCACTGAGCCCCTGTCCCATGTCTCCTTACATTTTAAAAGGTCAGCCAGAGGACTTGGTACTCCATGATCCTGCAGTCATGATGCTGGGGATGGTCCACGTGTGGACACAGACCTGCAGGAGGAAACCATGGGAAGTCCATACTGCCCTGTGTCCATCGTGCTTAGCTCCGTGGCCCAGGACCAACCAGGAGCATGGAAGGTTCTCTGTGGGGGACTCCAATCAACAGGGATCCCAGTCAGCAGGAGTCCTGCAGAGATGCTGCCCTCAAAAACACCCCTGTCCAGGGT
>NW_008455446.1:0-631 GCF_000622305.1 Nannospalax galili
GTCACAGGTCGAGCTTCTCTGAAGTTCCTGCACATGCAGCTTTTGCTCTTCCCGACCCTTTCCTTGGTGTAAACAGTGATTCTCATTTCCCACAATCCTGCCCTGTAGACACCAATGCTTTTCTGCTAGGTATTTGCAGGATCCTAGGTGAGCCCAAATCCCTCTGACTACAGATTGGGCAGGGAATGAAGGAGCTGCCCTCTGTGTGCTTTAGGGGCTATCATGATCATTTTGAGATCTACATAGATTCTGTCATTGCCCAGAGATGGAGTTCCCATCATGTGGAGATGGAGCAAAGCCTCAGGACAAGGCTTCAGCATCTTGAGCGCTCCCCCATCCTCCCCCATCACACACCTGTTTCTTGGCTCCTTTTCTCTCTTTTCCTGACTGAGCAGCCCTGGATTCCTCAGGTTCTGGGTCTTGCATGGGTTCTGGTTCTCCTTCCTTGGCCCCAGGAGCTGTGGGACTACAATCCAACTTGAGCACTTGATGGGACATCTACTGCTTCTTGCAGTGTGGCCAAAGGCTCCACAGTTTTTGCACTTCAACTGTGAGGAGAAAAGAAGTTATCTTTGAACACACCCCACAATATCCCCAGTAGCTGTCAAAGGTTGATCCTGGGTGAGATTTT
>NW_008455447.1:0-631 GCF_000622305.1 Nannospalax galili
CTCCTCTGTTGCTGTGATAAAACACTAACTAAATCCATCTCAGAGAGAAAAGAGTTTATTTGGTTTATATGTTCTGATCACAGTTCATCCTTAAGAAGAGCTGTGACAAGGAGTCAGGCCAGGAACCTGGAGGCAGAAGCAGCAGGGACCATGGAGGAACACTGTTTATTGGCTTGCTCCTCTGGCCTGTGCTCAGCCTGCTTTTGTATGTAACCCAGGACCACCTGCTCAGGGGTGAAACAACCCAGTGTGGTACATCCTCCCACATCACTCAACAATCAAGAAAATGCCCCACAGAAAGAGCCCCAGGCCTGTCTGATAGAGAAATTCCTCAACTGAGGTGCCCTTGACCCAGGTGTGTTGAGTTGACAATGGAAGCTGTCCTGCACTTATCACAAGAAACTGATTGTGAAACCAATTATCAACATGACAGGATCTAGAATTGTCATGGAAGCAAACTTCTGGGTATGTCTATGAGGGAGTTTCTAGACTGGGTTAACTGAGGAGGAAAGACTCACCCTGAGAGTGGGCTGCACCATCCCATGGGCTGGGGTCCTGGACTGTATAAAAAGGAGAAAGGGAGGGGCTGGAGAGATGGCTCAGCAATTAAGAACACTGGCTGTTCTTGCAG
>NW_008455448.1:0-631 GCF_000622305.1 Nannospalax galili
TCTGACCTCCTCAGGTACCTGCACTCATGTGCACAGATATGCACACAGACACACACGCATATACACATAAATAAAAAAATAAAAATAAGCTCAACGTGGTGTCACATGCCTTTGATGCTATCGTTCATGAAGCAAAGGGATGTGGATCTCTGAGAGTTCAAGGACAACCTGGTCTTCCTAGAAAATTCCATAGTAAAACTCTGTCTCAAAAAACAAAAATACCCAAAATACCATTGATTTGGGTAGTGAAATTTTTGGTGCCTGTGCCTCACTTGCCTCACTCTGGTCCCAAGGCTTAAGGAGACTAGAGTGAGGCTAGAAGAGGAAAGACAGGAGAAAGGGCATCGAAGGCAGCCTGTCCTGACCACAGAGGGCCTTCTATGCTCTACTCAAGAGTTTAGGTCTCTCCTGTCTGTGGACAGTGGAAAGCCAATGAGATATTTCAGTGAAGAAAACTATAGTCCGTCTTGTGTCTTAGATCACCCAGACTGTGGACCATCAAGAGTGCTGAAGCATTCCTTAGACGAGATGGCCCACACCTGACTTAGGGTAAGAGTGGGCAGGTGAAGGCCAAGGTCACAGCAGAGACTTTGTCAGGGCTCCAGGGCCTGGTAGCAGGAAACTGATTCTG
>NW_008455449.1:0-631 GCF_000622305.1 Nannospalax galili
GACAAGTAAGCACCGTGAGGCAATCAGGGTACCCCTTATGTGGGTCTATCTAAAAGACTCCCAAATTGCAAAAGTCTTAAGTATAGGGAGAAAAGAAAGCCATTGACTGGCGCCTAGGAGATGTAAAGGAGAAGTAAAGGCAAAAGTAGTTAGAATTGCAAGTTCTAGACAGGGAACAAGAAAAAATGTCAGAACAGGGCAAATTTCAAATGTTCATCTGAGTCCATTGGGATTTCTTGACCAGACAGAGCTTCTAAAAGCATCCCTCTATTGGGTTCCTCATTTTTTTTTTATTTTTATTTTTTTTTGTCAGCCAACGTAGGAGTAGAGAGTGATGGACTCAGGATTTGTTTTCAGGTACTTTCATAGATGTTGGAGCGGTTAGAATCAGTGTTAGCTCCCTCTCAAAGGTTTCTAGATAGGGGGAGAAAACAAATCTTTGTCTGCAATACTGTAGTGCCCGCCTGTTGCTAAGGGAAACAACCCACTATTAATCTAGAACTATTTTTATTTAAATTGAAAAACTGGAATGAATATGATTTCTTTCAGTCTATGAACAAAATGTGTTTCTTAATTAAACTTTTTTTTCAGTTGAATAAATTTCAATATAAAATTTATACCTATTTTATGA
>NW_008455450.1:0-631 GCF_000622305.1 Nannospalax galili
CACTAGTGCATCTGGTGATGTCCCTGTGTATGTGTGTTTAGGACTAACCACTTGGGATTAGACAACCTACCAGGGTTGTCTATGTTCCTGGAGAAAACGAATTGTCCCTCCCTCAGGATTCATTGACGGCCCGTAGCTGTTCATTTAGAGGTCGGGCACTGTGTCATTTCCCTTCCACATTGCCATGCCTATTGCTTTTGTTATTATGAGGGTGTTTAGGAAAATATATCGTGGAGACTTCATGGGTGCAGCTTCCCTATCATGTCTCCGTGTGTAACGGAGCAGCAGGTATCCTTCCCCTCTGGCTCCTACAATCTTTCTACCTGTCTTCTGTGATGTTCCTTGAGCTTTAGATTGTAGAGGCTGTACTGTAGATGTGTCACTTAGAGATGGGCACCTCAAAGCCACTTATTCTCTGTATTTTGACCAATTGTAGATCTCTGTAATAGTCTCCATGTGTTGCAAAAAGAAGCATCTTTGATGAGTGGCGAGTTCTATACTTGTTTGTGAATATAAAAGTATTTAGACTATAGCTAGAAATTACATGGGTTTAGGAAAGCAGCAATAGTAAGTTCTTCTCTAGGGTCAGTGACAAAGTGACATTACATCTTTTTACTTTCCAATTTTAATT
>NW_008455451.1:0-631 GCF_000622305.1 Nannospalax galili
AAACTCCACTGCCAATATCTCCTCAGAATGTGGTGGGACCTGGAGATCATCTATCACATCTGTACCAGGATTTGGACTGGCTTGATTGTATAAGTCTTATGTAGGTAAGCACAGTTGCTGTGAGATCATAATTGTGATGCTGTGTCATGCCCAGAAAACAGCACTTCCCACCCCACCTCACCCCATCCTCCACCTCTTACATTCTTTCTGCCTCCTTTTCCATGATGCTTTCTGAGTTTTTCATGGTTGTAGGGTTGATACAGATGTAACTAATCACTTTCTGATTGGATATGAGGCTTGCTCCACAGGAGAGAATTTCATACCTGGTACTGTAATCTGGATCAAAACCCGATGGTTGGGGAGAACATAGGCCTTATGGTAGTACCTGCTATTGTTAGTTTGTTAAATGATTGAGGGTCAAATTGTCTTCTAAGTTTTTATATCTATACCCATAGATATGGGCTGCTCCTGGCCTTGGTCAGAGAAGTTTCATTTTGCAGTAGACAGCAGCCAATGGAGAGATGCATAACTGGTCTATGTGCCAAGAAGAGGCCTAGTGCTCAGCCAAAATCAGACATGTATATTCTACCATTTTTCTTTTGAGACAGGGTATCTCTGTAACTCCAGATGG
>NW_008455452.1:0-632 GCF_000622305.1 Nannospalax galili
GGATTCTTACTGAGCTTCAACCTTTGTGAATCTTGCCTCCAGTTAGTATGGCAGTGTTAGTCTAATAGTGGCATTTCTTTTTGGAGACAGCATCTCCCTGTAGCCCTAGCTAGCCTGGAACACGCTAGTAGACCAGAGATCTGCTTGCTTCTGCCTCATTAAAAGCATGCACCACCATGACCAGCCACTAGTGGTTATTTTTAAATTTCCTCCATACTTTCTGTGTTCTGGTTGGAATTTTCCTTGTTTCATTATGTACACAGAGACTCACAGATATTGATTTTACTTTGAGGATTATAACTGAATTGTGTCACTATTTGACTTGATGCTCAAAATGCTTAAACTTTGGCCATTGTGCCTCTTCCTGTTGGCTCCTGTGTCTCTTCAACATGCTGCATCCTATTTCTGACATTTCTTTACCTTCTAGCACCACAGACATGCCAGGGCTATTTGGCTTGTGCTTGAAGTGAATTCAACACTTACCCAAAGAACCCTGGATTCCATTCTTAGATCATTCAGAATCATTTGACCTAGGTTCCAATTTTTCCCAGTAATGTAATGTTGCTTTTAGACACACTTAATGGAGGCAAGAAACATACATGGATTGCTGACCAACCCAGAATGTTACCAGA
>NW_008455453.1:0-632 GCF_000622305.1 Nannospalax galili
TTTTTTTTTCTTAATCTTTCTGAAGACACAATTTTCCTCAAAAATATGTTACTTTATACAGTTCCCCTTCGAAATATCAGTATAAATGTGAAAGCTTCCCTGTTTATATTCATCATTCAAATGTATTGCAGATCGTCAAAGAAACCTTCCTCATGTTCAGATTTTCCTTCTGAATGAATCTGCATGTGTATCTCAGTTTAACTCTTCAGCATCATTCTCACAATAATATAATGGATAATGTGAACTTTACTTTTGTCACAATTCTTAGATCTGGTTCATGAATAACGAAGAGGGGTTGTAAAAGGGACTAGGCAGGACTAGGGAGATGGCTCAGTGGGTAAGGTGCTTGCCTGAAAGCCACAAGTATTGAGGACCTGAGTTTGGTTTCTCAGCACCCACATAAAAAGCTGGGTATAATGACATGCACCTGTATCCTAGTTCTTGGGAAACAGAGACAGGAGGATACTTGGAGCTCAACAGCCATCTAATCTTGCCAAATCAGTGAGCTCCAGGTTCAGTGAGAGATTCTGTCACAAAAAATAAGGTGGGGAGCAATCAAAGACACTTGTCCTCTGGACTCCACACACATGGGCACGTGCACATCAACATATATATGAACATGAACACACACA
>NW_008455454.1:0-632 GCF_000622305.1 Nannospalax galili
TAGCGTGGGGGCCCTACAGTCCCTCGGCTCCAACTCCTATGGAGAAGGGCCTGTGCCAGGCCTGCCCTGCTCCAGATTCCCAGAGGAAGTATAGAAGAGCCCCTAGCCATCAGATCTGAGTGGGTAGCACCCCTGTTCTCCCCCACCTCAGGTTGAGCTGAAAAAGGAAAGGACATTTTTCCACCCAGAGCCCATGCAGCTTGTTTCCTGGATTGAGGCCCTTGGTATAGATGATTACCTATCCTCACTTGTCCCAAATACTGCCTTGCCCCAGTGGACAGTCATTCTCTGTGGGGGCTAGGAAGCCTCCCCAAGCAGCTCACCCCTGTTTGATGCCTCTCAGGCTGTAGGAGGACACTAAAGAAGGGATGAGTGAGGGTATCAGGTAGACTCCAACACCCCATTGAGGTTAAGCCTTTGAGGTCAGAGCCATGGTACTCCAGGGCAGAGCTTCAGCTTTGGGACAACCACCCTGAGCCCTGCCCTGCCCAGCCCTGGGCTGCCTCCACTTAGGAATTGACGCACTGCTCACATGGATGCTCGGGTCAGGGGAACTCCATGGGATCTACAAAAAGGCTCCTCCTGCTGAGAGTCCAGGGAAGGTGATGCCAGCCTCTTAGACTGCTAGCTGC
>NW_008455455.1:0-632 GCF_000622305.1 Nannospalax galili
TGAACTGAATTGAGTATTGCAAAAACAGTTGCTACCTTTGAATAAATTTATTAAAAATCATACCTGTCCTCTCTCTGGATCAGACCTTGTGAACACACTGGGTAATTGCAAGGAAAAGTGCATGGATCTTCTGTGTAAGAGCCTCCAGGCTGGTGTGGGGAGATGGAAGTTGAGCAGTTAAAATGCGGTTTGGTGACGATGGTGCTGAAAAACCTTCCTGGAGCTATGAAATCTGGGGTAGGGAAGACGTGTAAGGAGTGACTGAGTGTACTGAGGACTGAATTTGGCGCCATCACAGAGTCTGCTGGACCCCTTTTGGTGTGCTTGTTAACCAATTACAAACTAATCATGGGGCACACTGTGGGGAAGGGAGACGGCTGAGAGGAAGAAGGGTCTGAGTGGAGGCTGGGAGAGCTACAGTCAGACCTGCACCTGTAGAGACACTTCCCCTTGCTCCCGCAAACCTTACCATCCGGGTCTGTAAGTCCTTCCATCAAGCACTGACTTCACAGCTTGCTCTGAGACCTAAATGAGAAAATGGGTCCAAAAATCTGTGGGAACCAAAACACTACTATGAAACTGAGGGTTATTGACAACTGTTCAGCAGAGTCAAAACTGCTGGGATTTTTTTT
>NW_008455456.1:0-631 GCF_000622305.1 Nannospalax galili
CATGAGTTCTGATGTCAGACTCTACAAAGCAGGACAAGCTTGGTTTGGATAGTAGAGGTTGGAAAAGGCACAGTGTCCGTAAACAGGTGACTTGTGGCACCAGGTCTGCCTTCCTGGGAACCTACAAGACTAGTAATCTCACATAGCGGGGCCTCCAGCTCCATCTCTGAGGTCTAGATAGTTCACTTTGGCACTTTGAAAGGAAAATTAAATCTCATCTCTTAGCTCATCAGGTATGGAGGGATAATCCAAAGAAATCAAAGTCTAGGTTATTCCATGTTACTTTTTAATGTAAGGTTGTTAAAAAAAATCCAGAAGATCCTGGCTGGGAGGTAAGGGATCAGGGATCCTGAATCCATTATTATAAGTCTTACTAGAGGGGCTGGAGAAATGGCTCAGCAGTTAATAGCACTGGCTACTCTTGCAGAGGATCCAGGTTCAACTCCTAACACCCACATGGTGACTAAAAAAATGTCTGTAGTTCCAGTTTGAGGGGATCTGACGCCCTCTGTGGGTATTGCACAACATGGGCGTACTTACATGTAGGCAATACACTCATACACATCAAAATAGACAAAATTTGGGCTGGAGAGATGACTCAGTGGTTAGGAGTAGTAGCTGTTGTTGCAGA
>NW_008455457.1:0-632 GCF_000622305.1 Nannospalax galili
TGCTAATAAACTCTGCTTTCTCCTGATCAACCCTATTTGTCATACGGCTATGTTTTATATAACAATAACCCCTAAGATTTGACTAACAAACCAGAGAAACTGAAACAGATATTTTGCTTTCAAAATAAACTAAAGTACACAGGTTTGGGGCATAATTTTATTCCTTACCTGAAATTTCATAGTGTTTCAGGAACATTCCAAATGGTTTCCCATTTGAGACACTTTGTTGAGTGTGAAACTTCTGCAGTCCCGCCATTATCACAGGCTATTGATGCCTACAGACCACCTACAGAAGTCTGTACCATAAGTAGCAACCTTACTTCATGGCACTCATGACTACATCCACACAGGTCAGTTGATTCCCATGGCCACGCTGTCTGATTAAGATCTTGGGACATGAGCTAAGACTGTTCTCGGTGTAAGATTTTGCTGGAATAAAAAGGAACCTCGAGGTGCTTTCACTAGCATAATATAAACCTGTGGCTTCTGGAAAACTTGCTCAGAAGGTGATCAACAAATGAAGGTTCAGGTCGAGAAAGAGAGGGGATCCTATGACACTGAGTGCTTGGATTCAGTCACTCCTGAGGCCAATCTCCTTGGTCTTTTTTTCAGTAAGATGAAGTAAAATAAAG
>NW_008455458.1:0-632 GCF_000622305.1 Nannospalax galili
TGTTGTCTACAAAGTTACCGATGACACAAGCATACTCATGACTCAGCAAAATATAGCCACAGGTTTACAGCTTACCCACTCTCCTGCCTGCTACCTGCCAGTCATGGGGTCACTGAGCACTGATGCAGACAATGAACAGTGGGTAGACGAGCAAAAGGCACGTCTTGCCCTTGACTTTAATTTGTTTTCTGTGCCAAGTCCCCTCACTACTATCGTCCACCATTTCTGTCCCAACCTTCACGACTCACACCGCTTTCCACTTTCCTCCCCAGTGCCTTGATCCTGGGGCCCAGACACTTCCCTCAGCAGCTGCCTGGAGCGATGCCCTGGGAGAGCAGCCCAGGAAGCCAGTTGCTAATGCAGGCAGGAAGCACTGGTATCTCAGATGCAAAGAGTGGAAGGCCGTGCAGCCCACAGCACTCCTGACCTGAGGCTGGGAACCCTCACCAGGGCTGCCTGCTGCTCAGCATTGTTCTGTATGACACAAAAGTGTTTCATCCAGCCTTGGAAACTAACAGCAGGCAACACACACACACCACCTGACCATAAAAAACACTGTTTGCTTGATTGTGTGCAGGTCACAGGACAACTTGCAGGAGTCAGTTTGCTCCACCATGTGGATCTGGGGGAAT
>NW_008455459.1:0-632 GCF_000622305.1 Nannospalax galili
TTTTTTTTAAGGAAAAAGCATGTTTATTTGGTTCTAGTCACAGTTACATCATGTCTACTTTCTTTGTAAGTTCGGCTTCAATGGCATCTAATTCTCTCTTTGCTTCTTCAATTTTCACTTGAGCCAGAGATGGATTCGGCATTAACTCTAAATAGGATTCCAATTTTTCCTTCCAAGGACTAGTCTGTTGTTTTAGCTCTGCCAGTTTATCTGATAGTGCCACTAGCCACTGAGGAGACAGAGAAGCATTCATGCCTCTGACTGAAAGTTGCTCCTCTGCAGCTTTGATTCCAAATCTGAACTCCTGTGACTTTGCTTTTAGGAAGTCCGTGTTCTGAAGACGATTGTCAACCTTGGCCCTTTCAGCAGACAGATGCAGCTCTGCCTTCTTGAAATCTTCTTGTAGACATTTTTCTAACACTAAAGTCGCCATCAGGTTCTTTTCAAATTTTCCCAGTTCAAGCTTGATTTCTTCACTTTCGGATTTGGTCCAAAAAAGATCAGAAATTTTTTGGTCCAAAAAATCATTCACTACAGGAAGAAAACTTGTAAGTGAGGTGTCCTTCGTTTCTAGGGTTACTGCACTATCAACCAAAGCAGTCAAAAACCTGGAGCCCATATTAGACAGATTG
>NW_008455460.1:0-632 GCF_000622305.1 Nannospalax galili
TTGTAGTTTGTCTTCCCAGCCCAACATTGATCTGTACAGATCATGTGGAGATGGCCCTGGCAGGGCCTGTTTTGATGCCACCCCCAGGGGTCCCCTGTTCCCAGTGTCATTTGCTGTCATTTCTGAATTTGCCTGTTCAGTGAAGGCTTCTCCAACTAACTTGACCAACTTTAAGAAGTGGCTTGGGATCTCATCTTTACCATTTCCTCATGGGAACATTCTAGAGATTTTTCTTGACCACCCATTGCAGGGCATTCTCCCCTAGGATCCGCTGCATTAGTTACTTTTCTCATTGCTAATAACTGGCACAAAGCAACTTAAGGAAGAAAGGTTTATTTTGGGAGCAGACATCATAGTGGGGAAGGCGTGGTGGCAGGAGTGTGAGGCAGCTGTCATGTTGTGTCTGCATCAGGAAGCAGAGAGCAGACAGGAAGTGGGGCCAGCCTATAAAGTCTCAAGGCCCCCTGCCTTTAAGAAAGCTCTATCCCCTAAAGGTTCCACCACTTTCCAAAAACAATGTCACCAGTTGGGGACCAAGTGTTCAAACACATGAGCATTTCACATCAAATCACAACCGCATCCTCTATAGTCTACATTTCCTTTGCCCCTTCCCTCCCTCCCCCCCTCCCTCC
>NW_008455461.1:0-632 GCF_000622305.1 Nannospalax galili
AATTGGAGAACTGGCTACAAATGGCTTCTTCAATATTGCCATTTCAAGGTGACTTAGTGTTCAGGTGACCTAACTGCAAAACCTTTTTTAATGCTTATGTTCTTTTAATTGAATTTTGTGATTTTCATACAATATAATTGGATGATATTTAGATCCTTTCCCCATCTGCACCTCCTCTTATTGCCTCTTTCCCAATTTAATGCACTCTGATGGTACTTGTGGACACAAATTAAACTATATAGTTCTTCTTATATATATGCATATTATACATTTTATATATCCTTATATATAAAATAGAGTGTTATGGTTTTTATGCTGAGCTTTAGAAGTCCCTTCTTCCATGTTGGATTTGTTAGCAAAAAAAAAAAAAAATCACAAGTTCAAGGGGAGTAAGAATAGACTTTAAGTCTTGATATGAGGATGACAAGGGTCCAGACAAATATATGGCACTGCAGATTTTATTATAAACATTTTTGAAGATTTTATCTCTTATACAATTAGCTTAAGTAGATGAGATGGATGGACAGAGGATAGGTAGGTAGATGGAGACAGATGATATAGATGATAGATAGATGCTAGACATACAGGCAGACAGACAGATCGATAAGTAGATAGATAGATGATAGGTGATA
>NW_008455462.1:0-632 GCF_000622305.1 Nannospalax galili
GGATGCAGGAAATTGAACCCGGGTCCTCTGCAGTGCTCTAAGCCTCTGAGCCACCTCTCCAGCCCCTCACCTGTGGTCTTGGGGTAAGTGTTTAACATGCCATTCGGGCCTCCTGATGAGATCACCTAATTTAACTCATCCGTGTGCAACTTGTGTTCCATGGATGAGGAAAGAAATGAAGTTTAAAGTCAGCTTGATTCTTTTGTGTATATTTTTTAATTATTATTTCTAGGGTTATTTCCTATCTTATGATCCATGAATGTCTGGGGTAAGTCAACAGCTACGTTTAGCAAGCGCATTTCTTACATTTTTAAATTCTAAACGTCTAGTCTCCTTCCATCATTCCTCCATGTTTTTGCAGAATCCATTCTGTGCCACATTTCATTTGGTACCACGATATCTTTATTTGCAAAAGCAGATCCCCCACGGCCCCTCCACTTCACAGGGAGATAGAGTTACAAAATAAGCCATCATAAGCCAGGCCATTATTGGAAGGATAAGGGTATTCTCAGTTCAAATCACCTAATCTAGGAAATAATTCCTCATGGTCAAAATTGGATAGGGCCTCGTTAGCCTCAGGGTAGGACTGCTTCCTGCTAGCAGTCTGAAAAGATTGCGTTTTATTTACGGAG
>NW_008455463.1:0-632 GCF_000622305.1 Nannospalax galili
TAGCCTGGACCTGCCCCTGCATCTTCCTTCACTCCATGCCCTCCTGTTTCCAGGCCCCGCCTCTCCTTTTCCCTTCCCAGCTAAGCTCATGTTGAGACTTCTCCAGAGCAGGTAGAGAGGGTCTGTTCAACCAAAGGTCAGCTTCCTTAGGGTTCATGGTGTGGTAGCGTCCCAAGGGTCCTGGGACACACGGCCCTCAGGCCTGACCATCACACATTGCCTGCAGGACAGGGGATTGCTTATTTTGAAGACCTTGTGCTCATAGGTCATTGACTTGTGGCTGCTGAGGATGCTGTGTCCTACATTAGAGCGTTAACAGTTGCTCTGAGAGTTCTTTCTCTAGGCTGTGCACAGTACAGCTGTAAAAGAGTATTGTTCAGAGTGGGGGGGCCCAGGACTGTCTTGACTCCCCAACCCAGCCCACTTCATGGCCTGTGGGAAGCCATCCTGTTCCAGTTTCAGTGAGGTGGGGAGGGCTGAGAGGGGTTTCCATTCTGTTCTGCTCTCCCAGTACCTCCTGTGTGGGGGTGGGATGAAGAGGGAGGAGCAGTCCACAGCCAGCTGGCCACTGCCCTTTAACAACACTGCCTCTTTACTGCCCCTCACGTCCCCCAGCCACTGAGAGCTTCTGG
>NW_008455464.1:0-632 GCF_000622305.1 Nannospalax galili
AAAAAAATTTAACAAAAGCAGTAAAGACATAGCTATTTTCATTAGTGAGAGTCAAACAAATTAAGAATGCTTTCTCTCTAATCAACTTTATCAGTCCGATTCTGTAATGAGTACAATGTTTTAGAAGACTTTTTTATTATTTTTAATTATGTATGTGTGTGTATAGCTGTGTACTTGAAGACAGGTGCCCACAGAGGCCAGAGGCATTGGACCCACTTGTGAGCTGCTTCACATGGATGCTGGAAACCAAACTCAGTCCTCTGGCAGAGCAATATATGCTCTTAACCCTGAGCCATCTCTCCAGACTCCAATACCCAATGTTTTCACTTGCCCTTTTGTGAGAACCAGTGCTTAAGCTTGATTTTGTTTTTGAATAGCAACCCAATATGATGACATTTTGTTGACTTGAGGTCCAACTCTCCCCCACCCCTTCCTCAAATAGAATTAAATATTCTAATGTTGGAAACTTGCACAGATTTGTGTGGAACAAAGCCTAGAAAAAAAACCCCAAACTGTAGGTTACATAGTAATCTACCCTAGTGTGACTTGAGGAGGGAAAACTTTGGTGCTATAATTTCTCTCTTCATTGGTGTTGGACTTCAGTTGAAATGTATTTCTGTATTAGAATGTAA
>NW_008455465.1:0-634 GCF_000622305.1 Nannospalax galili
ATTAACCCCTTCTGAATCCATGCCTGGAAGGTTGACTGACTTGATCTCGTGCAGGTCTTGTGCAGGCAGCCACAGCTGCTCTGAGTTCAAGAATGCAGAGGTCCTGTTATGTACAGAAGACACTGTTTCATTCCAGTCCTCTTGAACTCTGGCTCCTATAATCTCTCCACCCCTTCTTCTGAGATGGTCCCTGAGCCTTGGGATTCACCGGTCACCTTATCACCCAGATACTCATTAATCCAGAATGTACCCTTCCAGACTCTTTGCTCCTAGCTGTATATATTTCATATATATGTCCAGTATTTCATTTTATAAAATCTGGATCAAACTCTACCATCGCTTAAGACTCTCTTACTTTTGCCATATTATTAGTATTTTCACTTTTCAACAAATATTTTGCTGGATGTTGTGGCTCAAACTTGTAATTTCAATAATTTAGAAGCTGAGGCAGGAAGATTGCTTCCAGGGCAGCCTGGGCTACAGTGTGAAATCCCATTCAAAAAGAAAGAACAACAAAAAGCCCAGAAACACCAAGCTAAATGAAACCCGCAAACATCCTCGCAGCTGCTGAGGTGTCTCTCTAGTGTCTCATGAGAGAAGAGTGCTGCAATTGGACCTTCCTGATTTCCTAACA
>NW_008455466.1:0-632 GCF_000622305.1 Nannospalax galili
GAATTTTGGGGTTGGACTGGCCTGGGAGTGGGGCCCAGGAAAGATGCTGGTTTAAGGCAACTGGTGGCTGTGCCATCCAGAGATGCAAAGGAAGATGGGGACGGGAAGGAACCCCAATGGCTCCTGGGGACTGCACTGATGAGGTGGGTTGGTCTGGATGCAAAGGATCAGGAAGAGGAAAGTTCAGTCCCCGGGTCCAGGAAAGAGGCTGGTGGGTTGCGCAGGCCCCATCAAGTAGAGGGAGATGAGGGCAGGGCCAGGCCCAGAATGCTCCTGGGGACCAGAGAAGGAACTAACTGAGTTGGTCTGGATCCAAAGGATCAGGAAGCAGTGGTGGTTCCCTAGCTGTCTGGGGCGCCAAACGAAGGAATGGGATAGGACTCAGGCTCGGAGGAGAGGCTGGTGGCATAAATGGGTGGGTGAGTGAGGCTGGGGGAGTCAAGTTTCGGTGGGCGCGATTGACTTACTGGGAGAGAGTGGCCTTCGGGTTGGAGAGAGGCCTGCAGGTTGTGCAGGCCCAGGGATGCAGAGGGAGGTGAGCTATATGGGAATATTTTAAAAACCTATACTGCTACTAAATCTGAAAATCTAAAAGAAATGAATGGATATCTAAAATCATGGGAACCACCAAA
>NW_008455467.1:0-632 GCF_000622305.1 Nannospalax galili
GGTCTTCTGCAAGAGCAGCAAGTGCTCTTAACCACTGAGTCATCTCTCCAGCCCCTCTTCCTAGTCTTTTATAAAGTGATGAAAATACAAGATTAACACAACAGCCATGGAAAATCCATGTTTAAATGTCTGACCTAAAATTTCTGGAACTGCTGCTCCTATAAATAAGATGCTTTCAGTAGTAAATAGTCCAGAAAAAAGTAGAAGGGCAAAGGCATGAGTAACTGAGTGGGCTGGTGGGAGGGGAGAGGTGGAAAACAGCTGCCTAAAATATCATCTGTTCTGGAAAAGAAATAGCAACAGGGGAATAAGAGGCAACACATGGAATTCTTCCTCTCTATTTTCTTCTTTCTTATTTTGGGGCCACTTGAGGCTCAGAGAGAAATGGCAGAGAATCTTGTCTGGGTATTAAAGACCCCGAGTGCCTGGGAAAATGGCATCTAGTATCACATAGGAGGCTGGGGAGGCAGGAGGTAGACAAATGACCTTCGTGGCCTTGGCACAGGAGACATGGTATTAGGACTGGCTTTCCCGAGTCCCCAGCCAGTGTAGAGCCCTGAGGGAAGTATTCAAGGGGGCATTTAGGCACTTAGACAAGGGGAGGAGGTAGCCAGAAGTCTCAGTTACACATC
>NW_008455468.1:0-632 GCF_000622305.1 Nannospalax galili
GTCAGAAATACATCTTCTGTAAACTACATACATAAATGAGAATTGCAGAAGAATCCAAAAATGAAATGTGATGGCATTCATAAATCTAGTATCATCATCAAAAAAAAAACCTTTGGCTTGTAATTAATTCAAAAGTTTTACTTATTAAAATTAAAATAACAATGACTAAAGCAAGGAACATCTTTCTCAGTTGGAACACAGTGTGACTGGTACCCAATATCCCCTATCAAGCTCAAACTTCTGATCTTGAAGGGAGCATCTACTTCTAATTTGTTGTAACTCCCTTGCACATAGTTCAGTTAGCAATGCTGAGATGTCCTCTCAACTTTGGCAGCTATATTTTGGATGCAGTTTCCTCTCATCTGCTTGGCCCTCCCCTAACATCTTGTCACCCCCCAGCTACCCTGGTAGCCTCCTTTGTTTTCCATGGTATTGTTCATTACCTCTAAATCAGAAGATTTTTTTTTCTATAATTTTTTTTTTTTTGGTCTTTTTGAGACAGGGTCTCTCTGCTGACTTGGATTCACTATGTAGACCATAATTTTATTTTTTGGTCTTTTTGAGACAGGGTCTCTCTATAGCCCCAGCTGGCCTGGGATTCACTATGTAGATCAGGCTGGCCTTGAACTCAC
>NW_008455469.1:0-632 GCF_000622305.1 Nannospalax galili
AAAGGCTTTGCTCAGCCACCTGATGGTCTCAGCAACTTCCATTCGCTTTCTTATTTATAAAATGATAAATGAGCCCCGATAATGTCAGAGATTTTTTGTTTTCTATTTTGAGACAAAGTCTCATGGTTCCTAGGCTGACCTGCAAGAACAAACCTGTGATTAAGGAGAGCCTTGAACCACTGATACCCTGAGTGCTGGGACTGCAGGCATGTGCCGCCATGCACAGACGACGCATGCAGTCCTGAGGATAAAACCCAGGATGTGCTACAGAAACACTCTACTAACTGAGCCGTATCCCTGGCCCAACTTCTGAGATTTCTTCTGATCTTACAAGAGCTATAACCCTAACATATGAAGTTAGGATTGTATACAAGAGGATTCTGCATGAGTTGCAGGAGCAATACTAAAATTGGGATCATTTTCTCTCAAAATATAGAACAACAGTAATATTTGCAACATTCAAAAACAGAAATGTTAATTTCAAAAGGAGTGATTCTTGGTTGTGGGGTTTTTGTTTTGCTTTGTTTTAACTGTGTTTAATGTCACCAAAGCAGAAAGTCTCACTTTGTTCGAGGCATTGTAGCATATACCTTGCATAAGACTTGCTCCAAAGAATCTTATACCAACATCAA
>NW_008455470.1:0-632 GCF_000622305.1 Nannospalax galili
TCTTGTTCCTGCTGACACTGCTGCTCCATTTCTTCCCTAATATCAGAACCCAGCTTCTTCAGGATTCCATCATAAACTGCAGACCAGTGACTCCCCAAGAATCCTCTAGGACATCAGTGCAGGTTGGGACCAATGAGGCATCTACCCTCATAGGCTGAGCAGCCACTGGGTTCACATCCTCTCTACTGTGAAGACAGCATTACTGGACAACCAGCCTGTATCATGTAAGCCATTCTAATAAATTCTCTTTTAACATAAATTCATCCTGTCCTGTTTCTCAAGAGAACGCTGAAGCACCAGTCGCTTTGAATGCAGTGTTTGGTGATGATACTGTGACATGAATTAAAATTGTGTCATGCCAAGACAAAACAACCAAGCCCCTATCCTCACTCTCTAAATTCTGCTGTCAGATCTCAAGCTGTTTTTCTGAAGAGAACAAGGTGAGATCTGGTCTCAGCCTGGGTGGAACAGGATAGCACCTCACCTTGCTTCTGTCACTCACGACTGCCCACACCACTTCCAGAGACTTCTCCCCATTCAGTGGATGCTCAGAGTCTAGACACTGACTTTTCCTACTTCTGTCTGTATGAATTAATGTGCATTTAGCTCTGTTGCTGAGGGAATGGGAATTT
>NW_008455471.1:0-632 GCF_000622305.1 Nannospalax galili
TTAGAGGGACCTCACACTGTGACTCTGGCCACTCCGGCAGCTATCACAGTGTCTGAAATGAGTGGTGCCCTAGGAGTGGATCAATGCTGGTCTCACAAGAGTAGGCTAGTTCCTCAGAGAATGAATTTTCATAAGCAAGGCTGTGCAACATGATTAGCCTCTTCTGCTTGTGACAGATACTCTTTCCTCTCCACGTTGTGGCATGTGCAGTGGGTCCTCCCCAGAGGCTGGGCAGATGGAGTGCCTGGTTCTAGATGTCAACATTCACAATTAGGAGCTACAGAAACCTCCTTACTTTTTAGTATGTTTGTGTTTGTACATGCCACTTGTGTGGGGCACGTACAGGGGCCACAAGAGGGCGTTAGATTCCCTGGAACTGGGTTTAAAGATGGTTGAGCGCCATCAGGTCTGGCTGATGAGAACTGAACTGGAGTCCTCTGGAAGAATAGCAGATGTTCTTAATCACCCGGCCTTCTCTTTAGTCCCATAAACCTCCTTACTTTATAAAATCCTCGCCTTCTGGCATTTTGTTATAGCAACAGAAAACAAACTAAAGCACCAGTTGCTTTACTTTGTCTGCCTGGATGAACCACTTCACCTCTTACCATTCCCCTTGGCTTCAATCAAGCCAG
>NW_008455472.1:0-632 GCF_000622305.1 Nannospalax galili
ACAAGCACAAGGACGTGAGTTCAGATCCACAACATCCACATAAAAGCTGGGTACCATGAAGGGTATCTGGAACCACAGACCTGGGAGGCAGCAAACAGGAGGATCCTGGGAGCTCACTGGCCTGTGAATGTAGCCAAATTTCTTAGTTCCAGGGTAAGTGAGAGACCATATCTCAAAAATACCATGGAAAGCAATCAAGAAAGGCACTCGATATTGATCTCCTACATGCACATGCATGCACACATGCATATACTCACATACACACATACTCACAAATTATTTGTTACATTGTGGGTGGTTAATAAACACCAGAGTTAATAATTGATAGGAAGACAGCTGTTGTGCTTCTACCAATTAAAACTTTCCAGCGGGATCTGATTATCTGTATTTTGTAGAGAAAAACCCTTCTAAAATTGAAGTTGTTCTGGTCCACTCTGGAGACTGACAGAACTTCCAAACCAAAGCACAATCCTTCATTTGAGTTAATGTTTTCTTCATAGTAATATCAGTTTCTTACCTTGTTATTATGGATGAGTAAAGTAAATGAAATCCCCAAAGAAGAAAATAGTTCTATCATCTGTTTACAATGATCAAAAATGTGTAAAATTTATATTTTAATAATGCCTAGGGCA
>NW_008455473.1:0-632 GCF_000622305.1 Nannospalax galili
CCTGTGTTCTTACTTGAAATATTTCCTAAAGAAAATCATCCATTGAACATTGCCCTGTCAGAACCATGTGCCCTCTGAAACATCTCTGCTCAAGGTGGTCCACTTTTCCTAACAAATTTGATAATGTGCTGAGAAAGAACCAAGACTTGAATATGTAGTATATGAGACATAACATTGTGAATCAGTGGGAGTCAAGTAAAGTTTCTCAGTGAAAGGATATTGGTGTGTGGGATCCTCTAGTGGAAAATTTGCTGCCAAGTTTGAAGCAGGAACATCACTAGAATAACTGGAGAAAAAAGCACAGTACATGGCTCTTTAGAGTTTTGGTTCATGTGTTACAAGTTGTGTTTAGGTCTGGAGAGATGGTTCAGTGGTTAACAGCACTACCTCCTCTTGCAGAGGACCCAGGTTCTGTTTCGAGGACCCACATCTCTACACACAATTTCCTGTCACTAGAGTCGTGAGCTGCCTGGATTCTGGGAAAGGAACCCAGGTCCTCTGCAAGAGCAATACCCACATGACTTCTAACAATGGTCTGTACCTACAGTTCCTGGCAATGACCTCCATGGGTATTGCATGATGCAGGTGCACTTCCATACAGGCATAACACACATACATCATAAAAAAAAAAA
>NW_008455474.1:0-632 GCF_000622305.1 Nannospalax galili
TTTTTTTTTTGAGGGAGGCCATGAAGGGTTTTGAGGCAAGATCTCGCTGTGTAACCCCGGCTGGCCTCAAACTCTGTCCCCTCCGACAACCTCCTGAGTGCTGGGATTATAGGTGTGTACTTCCATGCCTGGCTCTCTGCTCTTTTTGTTACTTGAGCGCTGCTCCATGAGGACAAGATTCTTTCTTTCCTGTTACTGCTGTATGTGTAGCACCCAGACCAGGGCGCCGTGTGTAATAAGTAGTCACAAATGTCTGCAGAATGAGAGGAATGGCAGAATCCAGTATTTTGCCTCCATGCATGTTGCCTTTCTAGTTCACAGGACCTGGTGATGAAGAAGCTGATCATCTTTTTGCCTGTGGAGCTGGAAAGTGAAGGCAAAATTGGGGCCAAGGTTTAGCCAACCTCCTTCCTCCCTTCTCCAGACTCCCTGGCATTTTGCGGAGAATATTGGCTTTGGGGTTTTTGTTTTCGGGGTAAATCACTTGATTATTGGGAGAAAGGGTAGTTGAAAAGAGAAAAAGTTAAAAGGCAGTTATCACTTGGTGACAAGAAAAGACTCTCAGGTTATTATGATCGAAGTATTTTATGTGTGTATGAAAATGTCACAGTGAAACCCATCGTTCAATACAG
>NW_008455475.1:0-632 GCF_000622305.1 Nannospalax galili
ACACACACACAATACACAGAACACTAAATAAAATTAAAACAAAGTTTAACAAAAATATAACAAAAATTTTAATTTACTCATTGAGTCTCTTTCCTCACGAAGCAGTTTATCATATTATTTTTGTGTGAGTTATTACAATATATATAAACTTGTTTTGACCGGATATTTGTTTTGACTTCTTCATTAAAGAGATATATGCCCATGTTACTGGAGAGGTCTGATTATTTTGAATAATTAATACTTCTTTCAAGAACCCCATGTAAGGGCAGTTAAGCCTCAAGATCCATACCCTGGCCACATCTGGAGGTTAATAGGTAGCACTGGGATGGATAGACAGAAAATAGAAAATTCTTTATTGGGACTTCAGAATAAATACTTAAATTTTAAGTAGATCATCTGCTCACACTCACTGACAGAGGATTGGAGCACACAGAATGAACCATTTAAAAGGAGCTTCTGGGATGCCAACTACTGCTTTAAGGAAAAGAAATCTCACTCTTTCCTGTCTTGGTTTTATGACTGAAGCATCTATAACAAGAGAGGCCGTCAAGAGAAGAGGAAGCAAGTTGATTTAATAGATTTTATGAAACCGAAGGTCAGGAAAAGGAGGTGACCTGAGGATGTGTGTGTGC
>NW_008455476.1:0-625 GCF_000622305.1 Nannospalax galili
GTGTGTGTGTGTGGTGTAAAAACACTACCTAGGACTCTCTTTTTCTACATTTTCCAAACTTTAAATATTTTTCCAAAATACTAAAATAGCTTTTCAAGGACACAAATATTATCTCCACTTCGAAAAACAGGATTAGCTACATGAAGCACCTGATGAGGGCCAGGGAGCTGATGGGATTAGAACTGGAGTTCTACAGTGAATCTGCCTGTGAAGCCCAAAGTACTCATCCCTAGTTGGCATTAGGATGCTGTTTGAAAGTTAAAACAGCTTAAAAATAAATTTTAAAAATTTAGAGCTTGCCTAATATTTCTGCATTATGAAACTGAAAAAAGACTGTAGTCCAGTTTGAGGGCCACCAAGCAGTATTAGACTGTTTCCACCAGGACATGAATTCCAATGGCTGCCTTAAGCTCTGAGTCTGTGCCTTCGAGGTTGGACAAGGCCCTTCTGATGATATACTCTCCCCAAAGTATTAATGTCATCTACAGATTTCATTCCTCTATTGCTGAGCGGAGAGGTGGTCTCTATCTTCGAGTCACCCATGACTATCTTTCTGCTTTAATCAGCAGAGTTTTCCTTTCAGTGTGTGTGTGTGTGTGTGTGTGTGTGTGTGTGTGTGTGTGTG
>NW_008455477.1:0-632 GCF_000622305.1 Nannospalax galili
CAACAATACCTATCCCGGACATTCAGAGAGATGCTAAACGACCTCATCAGATCTTAGCACAGACATCCCTTAGCTATGTGGAGCTTAAAGCATGGAGTGAAACCTTCACCGCGTCTCAGATTTATGATTCATGTATCGCTTGGGGAACTAGTTTGATACAAAGTATGAAGGAAAATGGTTAATATCAAAATCTATAAAATCCAAAGACAAGTCAGAAACCGTGATGGAGTCATGTAAACTTCGGTAAGTGACAGAATGAACACTAGCTCCTCCAGTGGCCTTTTCAAAAATCAAAGTCTAAACTCAGGTAGCAACTTTCTGGTTATCCATCAATCGGTTCCTAGAAGACACTTTATCAGGGATTCGAAGCATGTCAGAAAATGTATTCATTTTGAGTACAGTGGCCCCATATTGATGAAACATTATGTTCAGTTGATATTTTACAGTCCTAACTTTTCACAATAATTCAATATTTAGAAGGGCTATGCACCAAAATTAACAGTGTATAATTGATACTTGGCTGATTATCATTTTGGTAACAGAAATGGGTGGAAAGTGAAGAAAATGATGCTTATCCTGCCTCATCTGGACTGGCATTCAGGGAGTCACCCAATGAAGCCACTCACCCTTTT
>NW_008455478.1:0-631 GCF_000622305.1 Nannospalax galili
GCCTCTGCCTCCCAAGTGCTGGGATTAAAGGTGTGCACCATCATGCCCACCCCTCAACTATTAATTGTATAAAATACTTAACATCATCATGTTTTTTTTTCAGTCAAAACAGTGTCCTAATTGCTAACTCTAGTTGTAATAAATCCATTCCTAGGATGGATTGGTAGTGCACACCTTTATAAACCCAGGACTCAGGAGGCAGAGGCAAGTGGTTCACTATGAGATCAAGGCCAGGCCTGTCTCTGAGGTGAGTTTCAGACTAGTTGGGGCTACAGGGAGCAAACCCTGTTTCAAAGAAAACTAAACAGAAACAACAAAACAATAAGTTCTTTGGTTACAAATGACTTACATAGGCTTTAACTTTGAAGACAGAAGAGGTAATGTGTATTTCTTTGGTTCGAGGATGCTTCCGTACACTGAAAAGAGTGTGAAAAAAAGTCACAGTTACAATATAAGAAATGTGGTGGCTGGAGAGATGGCTCAGTGGTTAAGAGCACTTGCTGCTCTGGCAGAGATCTGGGCTTGGTTCCCGGTACCCACTTCAAGTGGTTCATAACATCCTGTAACTCCAGCTTCAGAGAATCTGAAGCCCCCCTCTGGTCTCTGCAGGCACCTGCATGCACATGGTGCA
>NW_008455479.1:0-632 GCF_000622305.1 Nannospalax galili
TTTTTTTTTTGATAGGGTCTCCCTAGTCTCAGCTCACCTGGAATTAACTATGTAGATCAGACTGACCTTGATCTCTCACAGCAATCTGCCTGCCTCTGCCTGCCAGGGCTGGGGTGGAGCACCCCACCACACCTGGCATTGTCTTTGCTTTCTTCCCATCCCTCTAAATCAGCTCTTCCTACGTCCCCCAAATCCCTATTAATTTCTCTTCTTATCCTTTGATTATTGTTACATATACATACATACATACATACATACATACATTTATATATAATTAACAGAGTTTGTTTATTGATGTGGGAGTGTACCTATGTTTAGGATTGCCCACTTGGGAATAAATGATCCGTCAGGAAACTTGTCCCTGGAGAAAAAGGATTCTCCCTCTCTCAACATCCATTGATTGCCCTCTTGAAATGGGAGCTTGTGGCTTTCCCCTCATCCACCTTGGCTGTCATTGGTACTGTCATTATGTGGATCTCATTACACTTTTATATTGTGGAGATTTTATTGGTTCAGTTTCCCCATCAGGTCTAGAATACATTAACTAGCAGCAGGTGTCTTGTGCCTCTGACTCTTACATTCTTCCTGCCCCTCTTCCATGATGCTCCCTGAGCTGTGGCTGTGGAGGTTGC
>NW_008455480.1:0-632 GCF_000622305.1 Nannospalax galili
TGTATCTTTTTCTTCATGGATCAGTGAAGGACTGTGATGCCATCCATGATTCTTAGGAATCATGAGCATCACATGACATGATGCCTAGCACCCATGGAAATACACCAAATATCAAAATTATTGCTAAGAATATGGCAACACACCCATTGAGTTTGGGTTCAGCTGAAAGACATGGAGCTGGAATTTTTGCTTCCTTCCCATAGTCCTTGTGAGAGAAGAGTCCCTTAGTGATGGCAACTTGTGCAAACCAGTGGGATCCATAGAATGCATTCCAATCCTGAAATCAAATCTGGCTTCTCATCACACAGTATCTACTTAGGAAAAAGGAAAAATACCTACACTGGATGAACTTCGGTCTTTATCTGCAATTTATGGATCAAATGTGCCCACCAAACAGCTGTTGGGAGGGTTAAATATGGAGTGTAAGCAGTACTGGATCACTACATGGTGCCCAGTGGATTTCCCTGAACACCTGCCGAACATCTTCACTTATTATGTACACAATAATTTATTGTTATTTTCTGGTAGAGTAGGAAATGACCCTACTTACACAACAGCAAAGGAATTTGACAACAAGGAGCCTCATTTGGACATGTGAGGTGGTCCTTGATGGACAGCGTCAAGTATGTGGG
>NW_008455481.1:0-632 GCF_000622305.1 Nannospalax galili
AAAAAATACAAATAATACAGCCTTATAGATAATGCAAGCAAGTCAATACATGGCAAGTGCCACGTGAACTGTATAGATGAAGTTTATGATGACCTCCGGTGGTCAGGGGCTTCAGGGAAGGCACAAAGCATAGGTGGCCTTACTGAGGATGGGCTACTTTCCCTCTATGTATCTGTCTCCAGGTTAAATGTATCACGCCTCATCTTCCTTAGGCTCGTCCTCTCATTCTATTTATAGCTGTTTAATAGTATCATGGAGGGTGAGGCTTACTGGAAGAATAAAATAATGGAAAGTAAGTAGAAGAGTCCATTAGTATTTAACATGTATTAGCCCGCTACTTTTATTGCCAGGCTCCAGTCACTGTCTCTTCTATAAAGCAGTCAAACTAACAACAGCACCCATCATCTACCCTGTGCTCCCCATGAGTGTGTCTATGATGGATTGTGTGTCCTGGGGAATGTAGAGATGCTCTCTTCAAGGCTATTTTAAGAATTGTTCTTATAACATGGTTCATCAGGTATTAAACTCGGTAGAGTAAATATAAGGAATTTTTCTTGCATGGAGTTTTTTCTCTACCGGCTGTCAGCTTGGTGAAGAACGTCATAAATCATCCTGACAGCTGTAGTGGCTGG
>NW_008455482.1:0-632 GCF_000622305.1 Nannospalax galili
TTTTTTGTTGTTGTTTTTGTTTTTGTTGTTGGAAGGCCTGGGGTAGGGAACGTTTAAATGGAAGTCTGAACTTAGAGATGTGACCACCTCATTTTCTTTCATTATTTGTCTCCTGGGACTTAAACCCATAAAATTTCCACACTTTGGATGAGAGGCCTGTTGAAACTGGGACCTAGTTTTCTACAGCTTAGTTGTTCTCAGATTAGCAGATTTGTCAAGCACATGCAGATCTGCTCACCACTTGGAGTCCTGAGCCACACATTCTGTGCTTCTGATTCAGAGTTCTCAGGAGACATCAGGAAGCCGCTACCTGGTCCCGCTGCTTCGGCTGATCTGGGCATCATGGGTGGAGAACCACTGTGAAGCTAAATCTGGCATTTCTGAAAGCTAGTAGGAAATTTTAAAGACTAATCATGTTAGGCCTATGGAGAACGATAAAGCAATGTATACTTTTATGTTGATCATTGAAATTAAGACCAATAAATGGAATCAGTTTTGGCTATCCAGTGTGATTGCTCAGGAGAGTTACAGTGTCCAATAGGAGATCCTAAAATATATCTAGCTCCATGGTGACCTAGTCTCTTGTTTCCTGAGGAATAAATAAAATTGCTCCTAATCTATGCAGAGAATTT
>NW_008455483.1:0-632 GCF_000622305.1 Nannospalax galili
CACACACACACACACACAGTCCGAAGTCGACCCCAGCGACCCAGCGACTGACTCTCATAAACATACAGCATCAGGTCTCCCTGACCACAAAGTCCAGGAGGTACAAGATAAGATACTTCTGTGTTTCCAGTGCCCAGGGCAGGCCTGGCCCATATGGAAAGGGAATGAATGGAAGCTACAGAGGAAGGCCAGGGAGAAAAAGAAGAAAGAAGAAGCCCAAGGCTGGGCCCAACGGAGGATGCGGGCCTAGGCAGGAGCCCAGGCGACAGTGGGTCCACTCTATTGGAGAACTTCCATTGCCCAGGCCCCAGCCTGTTCACTGAGCTCCCCTGCTGGCCAGAGAGGGAAGCGCACCTTTCCTTAACTCACCCGTGAGGCGCCGACTCTACAGACTTGTGGCACCGGCCTTTAATTTTTAATGTGTGCTTAGCCACTTGTCCTAGTGAAGGAATAATTTAATTAACTCTGAGAACTGTAATTAATTTTAATTGTTCATGGTAATTCACTGTTGAATACTCTATTAATAATTATTAAAACCCTAATGCCCAGTTACTGCCCTGTGATAGGATAATTAAACACCTGTGCGGGGGACACTCCATTTCAAGTGCCTCCTCTCCTCCTCACTCCACGAG
>NW_008455484.1:0-632 GCF_000622305.1 Nannospalax galili
AAAATAGAGAACAAAATTCCACTGTACCAACACCAGTGGTGGCAGACAGGGAGAGAACTGAGCAAGGGCGATGCTAGATTGCAGAGTGGTCCTGAGAAGATAATTGTATTGGTTACTTTTCTCATTGCTGCAAGCAAATACCTGGTAAGAAGCAGCTTAAGGGAAGAGAGGTAGTTGGCTCGTGGTTTGAGAGGCTGAGTCCATGGTGGGGAAGCTATGGGAGAATTCATGGTGGCAGGAACTTATGGCTGGGATTTCTTGGATCTCAACAGACCATGAAGTAAAGAGAGGAAGGCTGGTATTCCCGTTACCTCTTTATTAAGTCTGGGACCCCAGTCAATGGAATGGCACCACCTATGTTCAAGGTGGCTGCCCACTATCAATCCTCTCTAGAAACACTTTCACAGACACACCCAAAGCTGTATCTCATTGGTACCCTTAGTGGTTCTTAATCCAATGAAGTTGAATTAAAATTAACAATCATACATATAGATAATGATATAATGATAGATATAATGACTAATTCTAGATGCCTATATATAAATGTAAGCACACGGAAAAGAACCTGGCAGGATGCACAGAACATACCCCTTTAAGACTTATTTTTATTTATGTGTGTGTGTGTGTGTGTG
>NW_008455485.1:0-632 GCF_000622305.1 Nannospalax galili
GGAACTGGAGTTAAGGACGGTTCGTAGCTATCATGTGGGTGCTGGGAATCAAACCAGGGTCCACTGGGTCCTCTGGAAGAGCAGTTGGTGCTCTTAACCGCTAACCCATTTTCCCAGCCCCCTTTTTTGAAAATATTTTTTGAGACAGGGTCTCCTTATAGCCCCAGCTGGCCTGGAACTTCCTATGTAGACCAGACTGGACTTGATCTCACAAAGATCTGCCTGCCTCTGCCTCCGTAGGGGTCAAAGGTATGAGCTGGCAGATATGAGCTTTTGAATACATGGAATTAGTTTTTAAAAGTTGTTGTATGGTTTTGGAGAAATTCATTTGTTGAGAGTGCTTACCGCTCTTGCAGACAACCTTGCAACTCATGTTGTACAGGGCACTAGGTTTAGTTCCTAGTGCCCATATCAGGAGGCTCACAGTTACCTGTAACTCCAGTTTCAGGGAATCCAATGCCCTCTTCAGGCCCTTCTTAGGGCTTGCATGTGGTGCACATAAATTCTTACAGGCACACACACACATACATATGAATAAAAAGATTACATTACAAAGTTGTTTTATGACCAGGCGTGGTGATGCACGCCTTTAATCCCAGCACTCAGAGGCAGAGGCAGGCAGATCTCTGTGA
>NW_008455486.1:0-632 GCF_000622305.1 Nannospalax galili
GGGTGCTGGGAATCAAACCCAAGTCCTCTGCAAGAGCAGCCAGTGCTCTTACCACTGAGCAATCTCTCTAGCCCGGTGAACAGTTTTTAAAATGACATTTGTGGGTATTTATCTTTATAACCCATCCATTTCAGCTGCTCTGGTTTCACATAAACTGTTATTTATATAGTGTGAACTGGAAATGGAAATCCAGCTTCACATAGGTTTTCAGAATAATCTTCATCATTTACAGATATACTCAGATTTTTAATTCTAAATTAATCTTTTGCTGTTGCTTCCTTAAGCAGTTATTATTACATAAATGTGTGTGTTTATACATATAGTATATATGTAATGTAATATGCATTTTATATATTACTAAACAATTCTAGAAAAGACTTGGGTGAATATTAATATTCATATTCCTTTAATATGGGATACAAAAGTATACTGATAAGGAGTTTAAATGTACTGTTATAGACTTCATTTCCTGAGGTTGGTTTGTTTTATCAGTCATTTTTTACTTACAAATGCAAATTATTCTCATCATACACAAGTTGTCTGCTCAACTAAAAAGGTAATTTACAAAATATTCTCATCTAGATGCCACACAGAAACAGACACACTCACTCACACACACACACACACACACA
>NW_008455487.1:0-630 GCF_000622305.1 Nannospalax galili
AACTATTATGGGCAAAATAAAATGATAGAAATCAGTTTTGCTATCTAGGTATTGCTTTTTTACTGCTAAATTTATGCTTGGGGGAAAAAAGTCACCCTCAGAAGGTTCTTGGAAAGCTTTCATGTCAAAATTATGGCACCCTACATGCTGCTTCCTGGACCTGCTCACTAGAAGCCAAGGAGGACAAGCAGGTCTGGGGACCAGGGAGTGTAACCCCAGGAACAAAACACAGCTATAACCAAATTTCAAAATATCCAGACAAATCCAGACTAAAAATCCTTATGGCCACATGAGGAAGGAATCAAGGCGACTGTGCCATGTATCTTTCAAACTGGACTGTAGCTCTGAGAATAAAAAAGCTGCTTTGACAAAATCATAGTGAAGAAACAAACACAACTGGTAATTTCCATGGTGTGATTACAGGCATGTACTCATGCACATATATGCAAGTACGTATGTATAACATGTATTCACATAAAGAATGAGAAAATAAATACACATTAAATATACAAGCTCTCCCAGCTCACATCTGAGAGTAGATTTGCCTTTCATCATAAATTAAGCATTCCCCTCAAGATACAGCAAAACACATTGGTCATCTTTACACACACACACACACACACACACACA
>NW_008455488.1:0-632 GCF_000622305.1 Nannospalax galili
GGGGAGGGTGGACACTGAGGATGCAGCTCTGCAGGAGGGCTTTTGTTTGCATGTGGAAGGCCCTGGCTTCGATCCTCAGTACTGAAAAGAGAGGGGAGGGGATGAAGTTGAGTCTCCTGGCTCCCTGGGTATCATGTGAAGGAGAGAGAAGTCTCAGGTCTAGTGGAGGGGAGCCAATTATGAGCAGTTTCCTATCCCTCTCCCTTGCTGGGCTGTATCTTCTTGGTAATGTTGGGTAGATAATGAGTTAATCCTGGGAGTTGGGGGAGTCTATCTGGGCTATCTGATTATTGCTAAATTGTAAGCTCGGATGCCCTGGGCCCGGGTGGGTCCCTTCTTCAGGTAGGTACAGAAACCTTGCTGCTCCAGTTCCGGGGCTCTAACCCCTTGCCGGACCACACTTCCTGTGCCTGCCTCTTACACTTCCAGGGCCATCTTGTTGGATTAAAGTCCTGAAAGACTTTGGTATTATTGATGGTTTTTTAAATTTTATTATTTTTATTTTATGTGTATGAGTGTATTGCTGGCATGTGTGTAAGTGCACCTGTGTCATGCAATGCCTGTAGAGTCAGCAGGCAGCTTTGGATCCCCCTGGAACTGGAGTTACAGATGGTTGTTAGCTGCCATGTGGG
>NW_008455489.1:0-632 GCF_000622305.1 Nannospalax galili
TGATTTAATTCTACAAATTTACAAACCAAAACATATATTTCAAAAAAAGAAAGAAAGACAAAGTTCAGATGAGTAGTTCGAAGATAGACATCCTGACTCAGCCTCTCTGGCTGTCTCTCCTTGCCTAGGCCAGGGCCACTCTGACCTCAGAATTTGAGGCTGAAGCCGGGTCCTGCAGCAGAGGCTCCCTGGTTCCTAGTGGTAAGGTGAAAAGTCATGGCTGGTTCTAACCTGCACCTCTCTAGTTCAGAGAATAAATTGTTTTGGATGGGACAAGTCTATGTGGTAACCTTGTCTCTGCCACTCAAAATGATTTTACACATTACCATACAGATTAATGTTCTACACTGTTTAATGATACAGTTCCAACTGTTTGTTTATGACTTTTAGAACTGCATCTCACAATGTGCTCTATGCCCTAAGCTCTAGCCACACTGACCACTCAGTATTCCCTACACAGCTCCTCCCTTAACTGTCTAAACCTAATGCCATTTGTTTGTTTTGTTGTTTTTGAGACAGGGTCTTCCTGTAGCCCCATTTAGCCTGGAACTCACTATATAGGCCAGGCTGACCTCGGTCTCACAGGGATTCACCTGTCTCTGTCTCCTGAGTGCTGGGATTAAAGGCTGGGA
>NW_008455490.1:0-632 GCF_000622305.1 Nannospalax galili
CATAAGGAAGTGGGTAAGAAGCTTCAACCTCACCTAAGGAAATAATGACAACAGATGGCAGCTGGGAGGAACAGAGATGGTCTCTTTCAAGAATAGGACTGTTGGTAGGTGTGCTGAATAGCTTTACTTGTCAACTTGACACACCTGGTTAGAAGGAATCTCAATTGGGGAACTGTCTCCACTATATTGGCCTGTGACCATGTCTATGGGGCATTTTCTTGATTGTTGAGTAAGGTTGGGAGGGCCCAGCCCACTGTGAGTAGTGCCATCCCAGGGCAGGTGGTCCTGTGTTGGATAAGAAAATAGGCTAAGCACAGGCCAGGGGAGTAAGCCAGTAAGCAGAGTTCTTCCATGGTCTGCGCTCCAACCCCTGTCTCAAGGTTCCAGCCCTGAGTTCCTACCTTGGCCTCCCTCAGTGATGAACTGCGACCCTGGAGTAGTGAGATAAAATAGCCCCTTTCCTCTCCAAGTTGGTCTTGGTCCATCTTTTTAATCACAGCAATGGAAGGTAACTGGGACAGTAGGTTAACTAGGCTCTAATGATGAACCCACACTGACGGACATTAGGAGACACAAATTAGACTCTATAGGCTTTAATATATATATATATATAAAGAATGCATTAACTTGGA
>NW_008455491.1:0-632 GCF_000622305.1 Nannospalax galili
TTTAAAAAAAAAAAAAACTACATGTTGTTGACATAAATTCTGCTATGTCAAATTTCTTGACCCCAAGACACTTTGAGTTAGATGACTGTGATCAATTCTTCTAAAGCTAGCAAGCCCGGTGTTCTCAGATACAAATTAGCTCAGGATGAGTTCTGTTGTTAGACCTGTTGTTACAGTTTAGATTTTGAATACTCTCCCAACCCCCAAAAGGTCACATGTTGGAGGCCTCATCCCCAGCTGATACTACTGTGGGGTGGTACAAACTAGGAAATGGGCCAAGTTGGAAGAAGTAGGTCACTGGGTGTGTACCTTGAAGAGTATACTGGGATCTCGGCCCCCACCCCCCACTTCCTAACTGTTTTAAGATGAGCAGTATCATCTCCACTACATTTCTGCCTTGCTGTGCTCCCTTACCAGGGGCCTAAGAGCAACCAGGTCAAATACTCAGGGACCAAAACCTCTGAACACAGAACAAAGTAAACCTCCTCTATAAGTCGTTTATCTCAGGTATTTTGTTACAGTTATGGAAAGCTGACCAACATTTGGCCAATAAATGGAAAAACAACAGGCTTGGCCTAAAAGAATAAAGAAAAAGAAGAGACTACATCTAAATTTTATGAGTGCTTTTTTTT
>NW_008455492.1:0-632 GCF_000622305.1 Nannospalax galili
AAAAAAAAAGAAGAAAGTCATTTTCACTGGACAGCACTCTTTTTTTTCCTTCCAAAGGAAAATTTAATTTAATTCTACAAATATACAAACCAATATACACATTTCAAAAATGAAAGAAAGCAAAATTCAGATGAACAATTCCAAGATAGGCATCCTGACTCATTAGCTCTGGCTGTCTCTCCCGGGCTCAGCCAGGGTCGCTCTGACTGCAGAAGTTGAGGCTGAAGCCAGGGCCTAAAGCGGAGGCTCCCTGGTCTGTAGTGGTGAAGTGGAAGCTTGTCTTCTTCAGGTTGTAATCACCCAGGTGGCTGTAGCTTAGGTGACCCTTGGGGGGCCATGGAATTGTGGCATGATTCACCCTCTGCTGCTGGCTCTTGGTAGGCCATGTGGGTGTTATGGGGTTTGAAAACACTGGGAAAAAGACCACCAGGTTCAATTAAATTTTTAATTGGTCAAATTGATTAGGGCTATAGCCATCAGTGGTCCCTTAGTCAGATTTAGGACCCACAATCCCGAGGGGAGGGTGGAACTAGCTTTTAAGAGCAAAAACCACAAATAACATAGGGATTTCATCACGCATGTGTAATGTCAGGTGGTCCTGAATACAATGAGCACGCCCAAGTTAGAAGATA
>NW_008455493.1:0-632 GCF_000622305.1 Nannospalax galili
GGGCGGACGGCGCGCTTCCTGCCGGCGCCTGGGTCCCCCGCCCTGCTCGGTCGCGGCCCTCGCGGGACTCCGAGGTGCGGCGCCCCAGGCCTCAGTGCTGCGGAGACCGAGACGCTGCTGGGCGGCTCCCGAGGGCGCCCGTGAGGAGGCGGCCTGGCCGGGCGGCGGTGCGGACCATCAGGTGCGGCTCTGCAGAGTGCGCGTGGCGGGTCCCGGGCTCGCGGCTTCCGGACTTTCCGAGTCCCGGGGCCGCCGCGGACGCGTCCCGGGACCTGGGGCCGAAATGTCCCCGAGTGTAGTGAGGCGGGCAGGGCGCACACGCACTTCCTAGAGGTGCGGAGGGTGAGCGAGCCCCGCGATTGGCGCTCGGCGCTGGGGAGCTCCTAGGAGCGGCCGCTGCAGCATCCTGCTGGCTCGCCAATCCCTGCGTGCGGGCTTGAGCTGTGCACGTTTATTCCGAGCTGCTCTGGAGTTGCTTAATGCTGAGTGTTTTCTCACCGAGCTCCGAGGATTCTGTAGTTTGTTTCTTGCAAGGGCCGACTTGGAAAGCTGTCTCAGGTCCCGAGTGCGAATAGGTGGAATGAAACCAAGCGAATTCAGTTAGGGTGGAAGATGGTGGGACACATAAACTT
>NW_008455494.1:0-630 GCF_000622305.1 Nannospalax galili
GTGGATCAATCCACTGATCAAAGAAGAGCCCTTGTGGTCCAGTCACTTCTCCAAATCCTTGCCTCTGAATACCACTTGTCCCAGAGACCAAGTCCTCAATATATGAGTCTCTAGGAGGAGAACACTTCATATTCAAATAATAAGAGCAGGGAACGGTACAGTAGGAAGGTAATACATATTCGTTGAGCCTTGGTTGTTCCACTACTGGGGACTGCTGAATTGTTCTTTTGAGTGTTATTGTTAGCCTAGCATAGTAGCTAAAAGATTGGGTGCAGGTTCTAATCCTAGCTTCAGCACTTAGTAGCACTGTGACTCTGGATCAGTTATTTAACTCTATGACTTTTTCTCATCTCTGAGTTGCAAAATTAAATCTAGTTATCTCACTGATTTTCCAAATAGTACCACTGGCAATTTCCGTAGAGTGCTTTGCAGAGTACCTGGCATCCAGAATGTGCTGAAAGAGTTCCCAGACTACCTGTCAACCTACCAGACTCCTCTACCATCATCCATTTAGATGAACACATGTATGTATGTGGATACACCTCAATATGTACATATGTGGATACATCTCAATGAATGCACACACATGCACATACAGAGAGAGAGAGAGAGAGAGAGAGAGAGAGAGAG
>NW_008455495.1:0-632 GCF_000622305.1 Nannospalax galili
TTGACCAGACAGAACCATTTTCAGTGAATGCGACCAGTGACATAACAAGTTTTTGTTGGGTCCTTTTTTACAATATATGGAGATGAGGTAGATACCCATAGGATTTTAGTCACAATTGTGGAAGGGAGCTGAGACCTGCTACTCATAGCAACACTTTATGCAGTCCTGAGTCTATCACTGGAAGGGGCAAAGTGCTAGAGCCCATTGCCAGATATGTAATTCTTTATCCACTCCAAAGTCATGGGTGACCCATACCCATAGTTTTGCTAAGTGGGAAGCTTTGACAAGATGGGAGCACTAAGTAATTGTCCTCTGGCACTTGTACAATATGTAAAAGTGACAGATATGTAACTTCAAGAGATGGGGCTCATTGAACCCTGCCCCTGTTGAGAACAGACATCTATACCACTGACGGCTGACATTCTGATCATTTCCACAGGAACCACAGGTTACGAACAGCACTGGCAGTCCAGCTGCCCACCACCAGTCCTGGATGGAAACAGGAATTGATCAAGGAAGTCAGTAGGCTAAATTAAGGGCTGTATGCCTGCTAGTCATGACTGATCCATAGTCTATGGGGGTATGTGGGGACCTAAAAGCCCCACCTTGCAGAGGTCCAAGAGGAAGTTACT
>NW_008455496.1:0-632 GCF_000622305.1 Nannospalax galili
ATGGTACTCCTATGTTGAGGGCTTAATTTATGTGCTATACTCCCTAAAATCATAATCTACACAAATTTTGGAGGGTCTGATGCTGTCGGCTTTTGCACAGATTATCAAGTTGATTATAGAGAGTTATTACATTAAGAAATATCCTTTTGACTTTTTACTTGTGAGCCTGAGCCTTTCACAGCTGTACCAACTGTCCAGCCAAATAACCATAATGATTGGCACAGCAAACTCCCTCTATTGGTGCAGTGGTGGTACTTTTATCTGGGGGGTAATCAACAGCTATCTATTTGAACCTAAAGCCTTTGCAATGGGAATGAACTCATGTGTGGCATGGTAATTATAGCCAAATATGCATGGCTGAAGAAGTCACAGATCCTAGAGGGAACCCTATCTCTGTCATATCTCTAGACGAATGAAATTTCTTACTGTGTCATAAATATGGATCCTTACATTTACAGACAACTATACAGTGTACCACTCATCAAAGAAGCTTCTTTATGAAACAGATGGAGGCTTCTACAGAGCTTCACAACTGGTCACACACAGAGCATCTACATGAGAGAGATGTCCACCGCTAGGTGACATCTACAGTGGAACCTCTACACCAAAGGCTCACAAAACATAGTGGAACA
>NW_008455497.1:0-632 GCF_000622305.1 Nannospalax galili
CACAGTCACAGGATGTGACTTGGGCCAGGTGTCACAGCTCTCCGGCTACACCCTCCTCAAGGGGTTGGGTAGCTCAGAAGTGCACTGTTTTCTCCTAGGGACACCAAAGCTGGCTCAGGGCACAGGCCACTGCACCACTTTCCACTTTCCCACTCTAAGCCTATCTCATTCAGGGCAGTCGGAGGCCCACACACGGAAGCCCCAGAAGGAGGAGGGCCACACCTGTCTGGGTTAAGCAAACTGGTCTGTGGCCTGGGCTCTGAATCCCAGGCTTGGGCCCCAGCAGCTGTGGCCTGGGGAGGGTGCCCTGAGCCCCAGCACCCATACTCAGAGCAGCGTGCAGCTGCAGCAGCGCTCCTCCATGGCCACCCGCAGCACCCTGAGGTTTCGTGGTGAGTAGGGCGGGTAGCGGAGGTCGTTGATCTTCTCCATCCTGGGGCTGCGCAGCAGGCAGGCACGGTGGTGGGAGAAGGTGTCAAAGGAGAACTTGCCGTGGTAACTGCCCATCCCGCTGTTGCCTGTGAGTAGCAGAGAACACAGGGGTCAGGCCCTCAGTGGGCTATCTGAGCCAATTTCCATGTCTGTCCAGTGAGCCAACCACAAGGCACTGTGGGTAAAAGGGTAAGCCCTCA
>NW_008455498.1:0-632 GCF_000622305.1 Nannospalax galili
TTCCCTCAGTGATGAACTGTGTGACCCAGGAGATGTAAGCCAAATAAACCCTTTCCTCCACAAGTTGGTCAGAGTGTTTTGTCACAGCAATTGAAAGCAGACTAGGGCAGATATGAAGGGCTAGACACAGCACCACTGTTCCTGGAGAGGCCTCAGTTTTTGAAGGATCCTTTGGCTGAGGGCAGTTTCTCTTGAGGGACAAAGCATTGCTTGGAACAGGAAGTCTACCTCAATTATGAAGAGATCTGGGTATGGCACCACAGAATCTTCTAGAGTCTGTAAACATAAAATCATCTACACAGACTAGAGGAACAAATGGACAGTGCACACTGGTAGGAGGGTGCCATGACCAGGAAAGAACACTAATCTCCCCATTTAATTAGAAGCAGAGCCATTCCGGGCCTCTTCACCAGGTCATGCTCTGTAAACTTCCCGTTCGTTAATGCAGTCTTGCCCTCTCGCCAATGAGAACTGAGGGTCAATGGGTTCCTAAATTCCAGCATCACTTGACAACTGTAAGAGCCATCTTTTTGTTGCTTCTCATTGTTCTGCATACAGGAAATGTTCAGTTAATTTCCCAGAATGATCAGTGGATGACACAATGCTTAGAGAGACTGGGGATTCCTCTTTAT
>NW_008455499.1:0-632 GCF_000622305.1 Nannospalax galili
AAGTATTAACATCATCAGTGTGTAGTAGTTTTCGATACCATAGTCAAGGTAAAATTAACAATTAAGAATTAAACAGAATTTAAATATATAGTCCTACTGTCTCTAAGAATAAATTTGTTGAAAACGTCTTCTAGATGTTTCTCCAGCTTACCTGTGATTATGCTATTTTCCCCTCCTCTTCCTTTCTCTATTTTGGCTGCTGGATTAAACTCCCACTTTTATAGGATGACCAAAAATATTGGTGATGATGGAGGTGGTGATGACAACACGTTCAATTTCAGCTGGAAGGTGTTCTGCAGCTGGGACTACCTGATTGGTAATCCCGAAACAGCCGACAACAAATTTAATTCTATCACAATGAACTTCAAGGTGAAGACACAAACTTCAAAAGCCTGTTCTTTGTATTCTAATAGCAATCCTGGAGGCATTCCAGGTAGTTAGTGCAGTATCTGACAGTTACAAGAACAAGCCACTCATGATTGCTGCCTATGAGGATGTGGACACAGGGCTGTTTAATGACAGAAATACCACAAGACCCATGACAGCATTATTATCTCCTGGGAACTTTTATTCTCTAAATTTGGTACTAAAATAATGCTCTTTGGTTGAAATAGGAGTCCATTTAGTTATCA
>NW_008455500.1:0-632 GCF_000622305.1 Nannospalax galili
TTTTTTTTTTCAATGATAGATGTATCAGTTTGGTACTGAATTCTAGAAGGTGGAACTCAGTATCTGAATGGAGTCTTATGGATACTATCATGTTGGTGAGAAACAGCATAGAAGGGACACAGATTTTCTAGGCAGAGTTTTCTGCTCATAGGAATATACTGAGTGATTTTATTCTCATTTATATCTAAGAACTATGTTGCTGTATTTATTAATGTTGTGTTTGAAATAAATATACCTGTATAACTAGGAAAAACTACATGTCTGTTGCTAAAATTCCTCATGGGAGGCTCTAACAAAGTCTAACCCCTCCAATCTTGGTCCTAGATCAAAATGAAGTATAAATCTCCAAACCACAGTCTGGAAAATTCCAGTGAGTTTATTGGACTTAAAGCATAGCAGGGGGTGAGTGGTTACTTACAGAAGAGTGGGCACCATCCATTTAAGGCCACATTGGGAATGGCCACACTCGAAAGTCCACAGCCAAGCGTGAATACTGTGACATTTGGTTAGTCCCACAAATGGCCGGAGGCTGTCTCGCTCTTGGCTTCCTCTCCTTAGGTATCTTTAGTCCCTCCCCCTTGTGACTGATTGGTTGGGCAGCGTAGCTCACCCTGCTTGCCCCTCCTTTCTTG
>NW_008455501.1:0-632 GCF_000622305.1 Nannospalax galili
AGTCTTCTATGCCAAATTGGAAGAAACCACACTTTTATGGTAATATCGAGTGGGTATTTTGAGTAATGGAATGATACCATTGTCAGTTCAGTTTTCAGAAAGTGATAACCATGAGGACATAGGATCAAAATGACAGAGGCATGTGCTAGGTCAACAGACCCCAGTGACTTATGGCACCAAGCATTTGAAAAGCAAAAAATCAAGGCAGCTTGGCCTAGACCACCAACATTATAAACAGCTATAAAGCAGTTGGATGGAGGTACAAAAAGACTACATGAACATCACAAATGATGTCATACCATAATCGTTTGGTGGGTTAAGAAAATGCTGTAAGAACCATCTGTCATTTACTTCATTGTACATTCTACTACATCCACTTGTATAGCCTTATACGATTTTTGTATACATTAAGAAGATAGTTTCTTTCTCTATATGTAGGCACTATGTGTGAATCCTATGCACTTTCCATGGGATTTTGATATATGTGTTACAAACAGTAAACATTGGATTAAAGTGGCTAAAGTGTACTTCCTGGTTGCAGGATGTCTCAGAGACTTTTAAATAATGTGGTGGATTGAGGGCCAGAAGGAAGAAATGAAGGTACAGCATTGGCCAAAGTTACTGAACAACTG
>NW_008455502.1:0-632 GCF_000622305.1 Nannospalax galili
GATAAATTTAATCAAAGACATGAAAACCCTGTTGAAGAGGCTACAAATAATGTTAAACTTATTCATGTTACCCAAATTCGTATCAAAATCTCAATGACATTCTTCCCTGTCACAGAAATAAAAATAACCGAGAATTTAGACAGAACCACTAAGACCCAGAAGCACAGTAACAATGACAAGTAAACAAGTTTGGAGATATCAGACTTCATTTCAAAATATGTTACAGGTCTGGAGAGATGGCCCAGGAATTACAAACACTTACTGCTCTTACAGAGGCCCCGAGTTTGGTTCCCAGTACTTTTGCAGGACTGCTCACAATCACCTGTAACTCCAGCTCTACAGGCTCTGACACCCTCCTCTGGCCTACACAGACCCAAGCACTTGCTTATAGACACAGAAATAAACGCATAAATAATAAGCCCATATGCAATAAATCTATTGTCATCAGAACAATATTGTGTTGGCATCAAAATAGACACACAGACTTTGCAGACCAGCACAGAGCCCAGAAGTAATCCAAACATAATAGTTTGGCTAATTCTTGACAAGTGCACCAAAAAGACGTGCTAAGCAAAGAATCCATGTTCAATAAGTAGTGCTTAGGAGGCTAGATTTTCACATGCTTAAGAATG
>NW_008455503.1:0-632 GCF_000622305.1 Nannospalax galili
TTTCCTCCCCCAGCTGCTTTTGGTTATGGTGTTTATCATAGCAACAGAGAGAAAACGAGGCACTATCATGCAACATGGACAAGCTCTCTCTCTGTTTGATTTCTCTCATCAGAGACTTCTAATTTTTTCATATATATATACACATATATGATTGCAGTCTCAACTGTCCATTTCATTGGGGGTTGATGCTGATGGTTCGGATTATAATTACAATTTGATTTCCGTGTCTACTTGATAATGGTATTCAGGAAAGTAATTGTGCTTTACACTTCAACCTTATATTTTGCCACCCTGGCTTACACGTTTCCAGCTTTTTTGTTGACGCTGGTTATTTTGGATTTTCCATTATTAGAGTCACATTATCTGCACTCAAAGGCATTGTTTCTCTCTTCCCAATCACTGTACTTTTAGTTTTCACATTTTATCTTATCACATTAGCTGGGATTCCCAATGCAATGCTTGCAAAGGCACGTTGAGGAGCGGCTTGCTTGTCGTGTTTCTGATCTTAGTGGGAAAGCTAGTTTCTTCCTATCAGACCTAATATTCACTGCAGTTTTTGTCTGTGTTATTTTATTTATCACATTTCTTTACATTGTAGTTTATAATATATATAGAAAAGAAAGGTTTTTTTT
>NW_008455504.1:0-633 GCF_000622305.1 Nannospalax galili
TATATATATACATAATTTACCACTGACTGTAAATAACCCTCCCAGGATTCCTAACACGTGCCTCAGCTCTACATTATGTTACCTATTTTCCACTGAATCTATCTTCTCAAAAGATACCAAGACCCTCTTCTTTGTCAAACAATGCACTTTGTTTTCCTAGCACTTAATCAATTTGGTTTCACAGTTGTTTCTTGGGAGCTGACTGTTCTTTCCCCAAGTCCTTTGATTTCTCTCCTGGTTCATTTGTTCCTTTTCTGGTTTCTTTGTGAGCTGTTTCTATAACCCTGCTTTCCTGCTATTGAAAAGACTTTCTTAATTCCTCCTCCCACCCCCCACTCCTTTTCCTTGTCCCCTTTTACCTCACAAACATATCTACTTCCATGGTTCACAATCTCTCTCCACTTTCAGCTTCTCCCAAGGTTCAGATCCACATTTTCAATGTCTCCACCAAAACATCACAAGGTGCCTCAAAGATACATGCCCCCAAATAAATTAGTCTATTCCCCAAATGCCCATAATGTACCCTAGCCCACCCGCTAGTCTCTTCCCCAAATGCCCACCATACACCGTAGCCTGCCCCTGGGCTCCTCTCTCTTCTTAATCCTTCACAACCAATTAATTGGTAAGTTCTGT
>NW_008455505.1:0-632 GCF_000622305.1 Nannospalax galili
CGGCTTCCTCTTTCCCCACACACTACTGGGTAACATTCTTGGCCTGTGATCCGAGCTGCCTGGCTATTAATAACGCCTCTGGGGGAGGGTCACTTTAGGAAAGGCCTGAGGTTAGTGGGTGGGGAGGGTGTCCCAGAAACAGTCTCCAGTCACCCAGTTTATCCACACCCTCATGGGGGTGGTGCTCCCCAAAGGGAGCACAAACTGTGAGCACCCAGCCTACATCCAGCCTGCTTAGTGGGGTCAGCTCAGTTGGTGTGACATGGGAGGAACTTCAACCTCTCAGAGGACTGCATGAGGTCCAGGTGTGAGGCCATGGAGCCTGGATGTGGCCCAGGTCAGCACAATGCCATCCTGGCACCAAGTGCCCCCAGGGCTGACAGTCATCAAGAATAATGTAGGGCTCTTAATATGCACTACCTGGGGCCAGCCTCGCCATGGCCTCAGAAGACAGATGCCATTATTGGCTCCATTACACAGAGGAGGAAACTGAGGCACAGAGGAGCAAAAATGCAGAATCTCCAAGTGCCTACAGGCTGTACAAGTTCTCCTTGGCCTACAGCCATGTTCCTTCCCCTGTACCAGTCTATGTGTGAGGCCCGTTCAGGCACTCCCAAGATGGAGCTTCTTCC
>NW_008455506.1:0-633 GCF_000622305.1 Nannospalax galili
TGTGTCACCATGCCTGCTTTTTGTTTGTTTTATGTGGATTGTGTTTTGTTTTATGTGGTGGGCACAGAAATGGGACCCTCATGTTAGCATGGTTAGTGGGAAATGTATGGCATGTTTGCCTGGGAAAGTGACTTTACTAAGTAAGCAGTAACTAACCAGGTAGGAAGGGAAGAATTTCCAGGAAGAGTAAACAGCTCTGAAGCAGAGGGGCCTGAAACTGCCTGATGGATTTTAGCTACAAGTCTTGGTGATCTTGGTGAGAGTAGCTTTCATATAGTGGCGTGGCTAGAAGAAAGGTTCAGGAGTAAATAAATAAAAAAGCAACAGAAGGCAACTTGTAGACATCTGGTTGTGAGGTAGACGCAGGATGTCTAAGCTGAGCACCCCTAATCAGAAAATTCAAATCTGAAACTTTTAGAGTGTCGGCATGAGACTCAAGTTTTCCAAATTTGGTGCCGTGGAGCATGCTAGACAAGTGTTCTACCCCTGAGCCAAATTCCCAGCCCCAGATTTTAGAACATTTTAAATTTCAGGTTTCAGATTAGGAATGTTAATAAAATATAATAAAGCCTATGCTTTATTTATTTTTTTTAATTTTTAAAATTTTTATTTATTTTACAGTTCTGGTCCCAA
>NW_008455507.1:0-633 GCF_000622305.1 Nannospalax galili
AGAGAGAATTCTTTACAGGACAACAGCCAATAGGGTCTGAAGACATTGGAACAATCAGTTTAATAGTGAAGAGCTTTCATTCCTCCATAGCACCTCAGCCAAGCAGGAGATGCAATGGGGAATGAAACATCATCCAATGATCAATTTAAAACATAGCCATCATCAATCAGGCTGGCAAGATGGCTCAGCAGGTAAAGGCACTCACTGCCAAGCCTGACAACCTGAGTTCAATCCCCAGGACTCACACGGTGGAAGGAGAGAACTGACTCCTGAAAGGTGTTCACTGACTTCCACAAACAAGCTGTGGTGTGGCACATGTGTGTGTATACAGACATACACACACAAACACGCACAAATGGATAAACATTTAAAAACCATATCCACTATATTTAATTAACACAAATGCCAGGGGCAGGTATGGGGCTCAACTGCTGGACCTTGTCCTGGGGACTCAAAAGAAGGAGGTGTGACCCCAGGGCAACACAGCGGAGTCAGAGAAGCCCCAGATGGAAGCCAGATCTGGGAGGCAGCACCTACAGCTTGGTGATGGGGGGAGGGGGAGCATGGCTGCCTCAGTCAAGGAAGAAAGGATAGATGCTGGGGGGGGGCACAGAGGCTGGCCCACACAGCAGG
>NW_008455508.1:0-632 GCF_000622305.1 Nannospalax galili
GGGGCTACAGGGAGACCCTGTCTCAAAAAGACCAAAAAAAAAAAGTATTTGGCTAACTGAAAACATCTAAGTAAGATAAGGACGCCTATCAAAAAGTAACTGGAAACGCAAAATTCCAAATTCTACTAGCTCCACTGAGCTAGTAGAGACTGATGAAATGTTCTGGAAACTCGGGCTTTTTTCCTGAAACACTATTATGTTCAATGTCTGTAGGCTGATGAATATATTTTCAAAATATCACATCAGTTTTTAAATTATTGTATAAGCCTGTCTAAAACAGAATGCTCCTCTTGTCTCTTCAGGACTCAACTTCCCCTTTGAGGCTCGGAACCACCCAAGAGCACCAGCCATCGTCCTGCAGCTGGAGTGGCTAAGAGTCTAGCTTCTTCTCTTCGGAGTTTCTTGATATTCCCCGAGCTGTCAGTTTTATTATTATTACTTTTCTGTGTGGGGTGGCGTGTGTGTGTGTGTGCTGGGGTATAGGTTGCCTTCTCTCTTCATCTTATTTTTTGAGACACGGTATCTCACCGAACCTAAAGCTTGCCTTTGTGCTAGGCTGGCTGGCTGGTGAGCTTCTGGGAAATACCTGTCTCTGCCCCCAACGCTGGGGTTACAGGCATGTTTTCATGTGG
>NW_008455509.1:0-633 GCF_000622305.1 Nannospalax galili
GAGCATTGTGCTATCACATTAGACCATTGTGCTGACACACTGGGGCATTGTAAAGGCACACTGAGCATTGTAATGACATATTAGAGCATTGTAATTGCACTTTGGAGCATTCTGATGTCACTTGAAACATTGGAGCAGCAAATCGGAGCATTGTGATGACAAACTGAGGCATTGTGATGGCATATTGAGCAAGGTGATGACACATTGGGGCATTGTGATGACACATTGTAGCATTGTGATGACACATTGGAGCATTTTTTGCCACATTGAGCTTTGTAATGACACATTGGGACATTTTGATGGCACATAGAGCATGCTGATGACACATTGGAGCATTGTGACGTCACGTTAGAACATTGTGATGGCACTTTGGGGAATTGTGAAGGAACATTGAACATTGTGATGACTCATTGGTTTATTGTTATCACACACTGAGAATTGTTATGTTAAAATGGAGTAGTTTGAAGACATATTGGAGCATTGTGGTGGCACACTGAGCATTGTGATGCCACAGTGGAGCATTGTGATGACACATTGGTGCATTATGATTGCACACTGAGCACTGTGATTTCACATTAGAACTGGAGCATTGTGATTTCACATTAGAACATTGTGATGGCACTTTGGGGAATT
>NW_008455510.1:0-633 GCF_000622305.1 Nannospalax galili
CTGCCATCCTTGTGAAAACAGTCATTGCAGGCTCTGATGCCTTGGGTGCCCACTACAGGACTCCATTGGCTAGTTGAAGAGACAGGTTAACTCCCTAACTAAAATGGTGCTATAGAACCTGGGAGGCCATAGGTGAAGTTTGCTGCTTTTATGTGAATAACTGAGGTGTAAATGAGTTTTACTGGGCATCTGGTAATACTCCTTCTAGCCTTTACAGTGGGTCCATGCCTCGCAAATTGCCTAACCAGATAGATCAAGAGCCCAAATGCCATCAAAATTAGGGTTCTAAGGACCCAATATGACCTTCAAAATCAAAACAAGTCAAAGATTTAACATGTTCCAGAGCCAGTGGGGAATGTAATACCCTGAGTGCCTCCATTTTATGTAAGTGTAACTGGTCAGTCATCTAGTCATAGGACCACCGCTAGGAAGCTGGGCTATGTTAAATAGATGGGCAGAATACCTAGTGCGTTAACGAGACAGTGACTTTTTCCTGCCTTCAGGTGCAGAACTTCTAGCTACAGCCATATAGTCTGTGAGTTGCCGATTTCCCTGAATTCTTCAGGAAAGTGTAATTTCCCTTTCTCTTCTTCATGGCTTTCTTACTAAACATGCTTTCTTTAAGGCTTTGGG
>NW_008455511.1:0-632 GCF_000622305.1 Nannospalax galili
TGCCCCAACATGTAATCACAATGCTCATTGTGCCATCACAGTACCCTAATGTGTCATCACAATGCTCCAATGTGATATCACAGTGCTCCAATTTATCATCACAATGCTCCAAATTGACATCACAGTGTTCAGTGTGCCATCACAATGGTCCAACGTGAAATCACAATGCTGAGTGTGGCATCACAATGCCCAGTGTGCCATAACAATACTCAGCATGTAATCACAGTGCTCAATGCCCCCTCACAACACCCCAATGTGTCATCACAATGCTCATTGTGCCATCACAATGCCCCATTGTGAAAACACAATGCACCAATGTGTCAAGATAATGCTCAATGTGTCATAACAATGCTCTAATGTGTAATCACAAGGCTCCAATGTGACATCACAATGCTCCAATGTGTCATTACAATGCTGCTAAGTGACATCACAGTGGTCAGTGTGCCATCACAATGGTGAATGTCCACTCACATGTCCCAAATATGCTATCACAATGAGCAATGTCCCCCTCACAATGCCCCAATGTGTCATCACAATGCTCAATGTGCCATCACAATGTTTAACGTCCCTTTACAATGCCACAATGTGTCACCACAATGCTCAATGTGCCATCACAATGCTGAATGTCCCCT
>NW_008455512.1:0-633 GCF_000622305.1 Nannospalax galili
TTTGTTTGTGTTTTTTATTGATTGTCTTTTGATAAGCTCTCCCTAGCCAGCCCACCTGGAAGTCACGATGTGAACCAGGGTGGCCTCGATCTCAAAGAGATTCACCTGCCTCTGCCTTCCGAGGGCTAGGATTAAAGGTGCATGCCACCATGCCTGGCATCACTTTGTTGAATTTTTTAATGTTCACTTTAAAAATGTTCCACTTTATTCCCCACCATCACCACCACACACCCCAGCTGTGTAAATGATAATTGCAATTTTTTCTAATCCATTTACTTATTCTTTTCTCTTATCTAATTGCATCGGCCAGCACCTCCAGTATAATGTTAAACAACAGTGCCAGTAGATGCCATATTTATCTTGCTTTTAACTTTAATGCGAATGCTTCCCTTTTCCCCAACACTAGTTCGGTGTCCTCTGCCTGTTTTAGGAGACTCAGCCTTACTGGTGAAGCTTCTAGACACCTCGGTGTGAATACCCACTTAAGTTAGCACTATTTCAGCCAGGCTGAAGGGATATGTGCTCCCCCCACCCACACCTCACTATCAAAAGAGGAAAACAGTCCTGTGGTAATGCTAAGTGCCTGGCTTTGGCACCTTTAGGTACACCTCTCGAAGTTGATAGACAGATAAG
>NW_008455513.1:0-633 GCF_000622305.1 Nannospalax galili
CCTATCACCAGCAGCAGTACCCAACAGAATATCCCCATCCTTCTGAGCAAAGTGGGTGTCTTTCTGGACCGTGATGGCAGGGAGGTTGTCTTCTTTGAACCTGACACCAAGGAGCACATCTACACCTTCCAGGCTTCCTTCACAGGGGAGATCTTTCCTTTTTTTGGGCTCCTAAATCCTGGCAGCCATATCACCCTGATCCCCTAGAACTGGTCCTTCGTGGCTCCCTACCCCCCTTCCCTGCAGATCCTTCCTCACATTGGGATGCACTGCGGCTGGTAGGGCTGAAACTTGGTCCAGGCTTACACCTGACAAAGGCCTGAGGGTTCCTCTCTTCCAGAGTGGAGAAGAAGAACTAGAATGCTCCCAAGGCTAAACACAGAGTTATTCACAGCAGCCCTTCGTAACAGGACAAGGTTGGAAGCCATCCAAACCTTATTAACCCTTTGAGAAAGCATCAGGCTGGGCCCTGCTGAGACACAGGTGCAGAAGGCTGCCCAGTGCCCACACCCCCCTTTCTTCTCCCACCACTGTGACTCTGAACTTGAGCAGTCTGAGCCTGATCGTTTCATGAGATTTGAGAGCCTTGAGGCTGTGTGCAGAGTCAGCCAGGCCTGTGCCAATTCCAGTTTG
>NW_008455514.1:0-633 GCF_000622305.1 Nannospalax galili
TTTGGGGGTTGGACTGCCCTGGGAGCAGGGCCCAGGAAAGATGCTGGTCTCCGGCAGGTGGTGGCCATGACACTCAGAGTTGCAAAGGGGGATGGGGACGGGAAGAAGCCCCAAGGGCTCCTGGGGACTGCTTTGAGGACCTGGGCTGGTGTGGATGCAAAGGATCATGAAGCTGAGAGGTCAGGCCCAGTGTCCAGGAGAGAGGTTGGAGGTTTGTGCTGCCCAAAGAAGCAGAGGGAGGTGGGGGTGGGACCAGGCCCAGTGGGCTCCTGAGGACCTCGAGAAGGAACTGGGTTCCTCTGGATTCAAAGGATCAGGAAGCAATGGTGGTTCCCCCAGTGTGTGAGGCACTAAGCACCCAGGTTAGGAGGATGGATGGGGAGGGGACATGGGAGGGTAAATGAGGCTGGGGGAGTCAAGATGTGGAGGGCGCCATCTATTTACCCAGGAGGGAGGCTGGTGGGTTGTGCAGGCCACGGAAAGCAGAGGGAGGTGAGGGTGGGACAGGCCCAGAGGGCTCCCAGGGACCTTAATTTTGTTACAGAAAACTCCTAAAACTGATCGACACTTTCAGTACAGTGACAGGTTATAAAATCAATCTACAAAAATTAGCAGCCTTTCTATATACCAATA
>NW_008455515.1:0-633 GCF_000622305.1 Nannospalax galili
AAAAAAAAAATATTGTGGAAAACACAAAGTAAATCTCGATTCCAATCTGCACCCAGCACTTGCCAGCTCTGGGTCTCTTATGAAAGTGTCACTCTCAGTGTCTCAAGTTCCTCATCCACAAAATGAGGATGAGACCTGTCCCACTGTATCTCCAGCGAATACAAATGGTGACGCAGATAAATAAAAAAAAATGAAAAAATAAAAAACGCTTAGCATGGCGCCTGTGGAGAGGCGTTCACCGGCAAGGAAGGCTATTCCCGCGCACCAACTGTCACGACCACGCACGGAGGTCCCACAGGGGCCGGAATGCCACTAAATGGGACGCGGAGAGCGGCCGCACCTGCGGCGAGCATCCCTGCTCCGCGCCGGCCTCTGGACCCGCGTTCTCGCCTCCCTCCCGCACTGCCGGCGCATGAACCCGGGAAGGGAGGCTGCTGCGGGAGCTCAGGGCTGCCCGGACGCCGGACATCCGGCTGCGGGGACCCGGTAGCCGGGACAAAGGTCTGGGAAGCCCGGGCATGGGGCTCCTTGAAGCCAGGCATGCGGATCCTTGAGCCAAACATGGGGATCCCTGAGGCCAGACATGGGGATCACTGAGCCAGGCATGGGGATTACTGAGGCCAGGCATGGGGA
>NW_008455516.1:0-633 GCF_000622305.1 Nannospalax galili
TTTTTTTTTCTTCAAAACAAAGTCTTGCTAAGTTACCCAGGCCTGTCTTGAATTTACCATGCATCATAATCCTCCTGCCTCAGTGCCCTGAGTAGCTGAGATTTCAGGCCTGCCTCACCAGGCTCAGCTGATACTACTTTTCAATGACAGAATGTCAAACTTGACAAATTATGGTTTTGGATCAGGGTACCATTTCTACTATCCTTAAGCTTTAAGCGCAGGGATGAGAAGGCACAATGGCTGGGATGCAGAGGGAGGAGGAATGCTAGTTCTACTTGGGTCTGCTTGGCTGGGACCATTGGTCACCCTACAGGTGAAATATCACTCCCACCCCCTACTGCTAAACCCTTCACTTTCAGCCCCATGCATTCCAGGGAAGGAAGTAAGGAGGCTTTTCTAACCACTGTGTCACTAGGTTACTTAGTGCTGAGCCTCCACCCCTCCAGCGAGGCAGGCTGTGGAGCTCAGCGATGGGGACCGAGGAAGGGTAAGTGCGCTGCTCGCCCTTTCACCCGCCTCCCCGAGACTCTCAGACACAGCAGGGAGCTTACTCATGCAGGAACTCGTTTATTGTAAGTGTTACAAGGCTTATAAAGGCAAAAACCACAATCATTAGCATAGGCGGGAACCTCT
>NW_008455517.1:0-633 GCF_000622305.1 Nannospalax galili
CTCCTCCTCCTCTTTCTTTCCTCCCTTTAGTAACCAGTATAGGTGAGTATTGGAGACCACGAATTTGTATGCTAGGGAGACCCAAACTAGACAGTCTTATTTATTATGTGACCTTGAACAAACCATGGCTCTTAAAGATCCAATTTCTCTAGAAAATGAGCTGCAGTGAGGTTTTAATATAACCATATAGGTAAACTGTGAACTCAGAGCCTGGCACAGGTCCAGGACCTCAAGGCAACAAGATTTCCTGAAATGCTGGTCATTCTTACAGCTTCCCTCACTGGAACCTGCTTTCCACGGGAGGGTCCCCTTCTCAAGATGCTTTCTTCCCAGGCTTTCAAGGCATGAGACTTTGACTTTCTCTCAAACTTTCTCCCATGATGCTCTAACTTCAAAGGAGAATTAGCCAAATCTGAGTTATCAATTTATTTTAAATTGGTTTTAAGTTTTTATTTAGTTTTTATTTATGTGTATGTGTGTGTGCCTGCTTGTCTCTATGTGCACCGTGTATGTACAGGTGCTCACAGAGGCCAGAAGAGGGTTCTGGATCCCCTGGAATTGGAATTACAGGTGGTTGTCAGCCACCTGATATGGGTGCTGAGAACCAAACCTAGGCCCTCTGAAAGAGCAGCA
>NW_008455518.1:0-633 GCF_000622305.1 Nannospalax galili
ATGGATGGGGTTCATATATCACAGGCTTTTGGTTTTGCCTTCCCAGAAATGCCTAATGACGTTGAAGTCATTTTCATATGCTTCTTTGCCATTCATGTATTCTTTTTGGTGAAATTTCTCTTCCTGGCATTTGCTGGTTTGTCTATTTGAATTAACCTCACCTTATCTTGTCTTTAATCTTTGAGAAAAGCGTTCAGAATTTCACCATTAAATATGACATCAACTGAGGGTGTTGCAAATGGATTTTTACTAAGATGAAAATGTCTTCCTATTCTTAGCTCCTGAAAAATGTGTATGTGTGTATATGCATGTGTATAGGTATGGTGTATGTGTGTATATATGTGTATATATGTATGGATATGTATTTATATGTGTGTGAATAATGAATGAGTATTGAATTGTGTCAAATGCCTTTTCCATATCAGTTGATATGGGCATATGCTTTTTAAAAAATTTTTTTAGAATTTCATACATGAGTATTGTCTTTGCATTATTTCTATCCCTTCTAGTCCCCCACCAACTCCTCCCATGTCCCCAAACTTCCTCTCAACCTCTTGTCTTCTTTTATTATTGTTACATAGACATACATACATTTATAAACACACACACAAACACACACACTGCACTGAGTCC
>NW_008455519.1:0-632 GCF_000622305.1 Nannospalax galili
GTGCTGGGATTCAAACCCAGGTCTTCTGCAAGAACAGCCAGTGCTCTTAACGGCTGAGTAATCTCTCTAGCCCTGGTATCAGTACTCTTAAAGTACCCCAGGAATTTTCTAGAACCACTGCTTTACTTTGTAAACTCAAGGGCAGGATCTGTGTCTGGTTCATTTTCTTGCCATACAGCACCTGTTAGTGGCTTATATTAATACCATGAGGAAGGAAAAGTTCTAACGATTGAGTAATATGTCAGAACTGTCAATGGGACATGAATTCAAAATATCTGACAAACAGCATGTTCCCACTGATGTCTCCCTTAGGCCACTAGCCCTCTTGGATGTACATCTTTTTGTACACATACTCACACATACATACACACACATGCATATATACATTCATGTATATACACACACAAGCATACACACTCACACATATACATACACATACACACATACATGTGCATATTCTCACGTACAATATACACACAGATATTTACATACATATACATATATACATACACACATATATAAACACATGTACATACTAATATACATGCATATATATACTCATACACATACACACTTCACACACATAAACACATACATATACACATATGCATATTCATACTCATACACATACA
>NW_008455520.1:0-633 GCF_000622305.1 Nannospalax galili
AGCCAAAGTAAATCCTTAAGTTGTTTTTATTAGGCATTTTGTCAAACTGATGAGAAAACTAACTGATACAGGCACTGAGGTTGAGTTCACATCGTCTCTATTGAGAACAGTGACACGGTGAAGGTGGTTGTGCAGGGATTTCATTGGAATGCTGATTTTGTTGCTATGGATAGATGTTCAGGAAAAACAAAACAAAACAAAACACTGAGTTCACTCTTTCCCAGCAACTGTGTTTGATAATGTGTCTTATTGAATTTGTTCTTTCAAAGTCCTTGCATAAAGAAAATGCTACATTAAAATGACAGATATTAAAAAAATGCAATTAGATTTAAAAGTTGAAGGATGCTGCTTCCAGCATGGATCAATAAGTCTGCAAATGTTACCAGGCTGAAACATGTTCTTTAACTCCCTAAAGAAAATTGTTATGCATGTAGAGCTATAACATGAGTGTGACTCCATGTACTATTTATCACATAGTCAAGTGAGTTTATATATGTACATCAAAATATGTTTTGAAGTACATACACACTCATATTTGACAGTTTTATTATTTACCAATGAAGGACAAGTTTGAAGTAACCCCCTCTCTTATTTTACACTATGGGTTAGCAAGTACTTAAATCTTTGCAAATT
>NW_008455521.1:0-633 GCF_000622305.1 Nannospalax galili
AAACTGTATCCCTATACTTCATTATGTAAAAAACTCAACCCAAAGTAGATCAAAGACCTTAATTAAAAACCTGCAAGTTTGAAGCTACTAAAGGAAAAATATGGGAAACACTTCAAAATATAAACACAGGCAATGACTTTCTTAATATGAAACTAAAATCTCATGCTAATCCCAACACTTAGGAGGTAGAGACAGGCAGATCTCTGTGAGACGGAGGCCAGCATCATCTCCATAGCAAGTTCTAGGTCAGCTGTGGTTACGGGGAGAGCTTACTCAAAAAGACCAAAAGCTCATGAAGTAACAGCAAGAATGAATTAATGGAATTGCATCAAGTTTAAAACTTTCTGCACAACAAAGGTGACAAGTAGTAGATTGAAGAAAGCCTACAGCATGGTGGAAAACCTTTTCAAGCTATCATCTAACAAGGGATTCATATCTAGAAAATATAAAGAACTCAAAAAGTTATAAAAACAAGAGAATGAGTAGCCCAATCAACAAATGGGCAACTAAACCGAGCAGGCACTTTTCAAGAGAAATACAAATAGTCAGTCTGGACATTCAAAAAAGCTATCTCTGAGAAACATTAGAAAAGTAGCAGGAAACCACAATTCTTGTTCATACTTGTTTTTTTTT
>NW_008455522.1:0-633 GCF_000622305.1 Nannospalax galili
ACAGTTTTCACTAATGCTGACAATGCCTGGGAGATAAAGCTATATCCACATGTTGCAAAGGATAAAAGCTGAAGCTCTGCTGATCAAGGGCAGAGAGAATTAAAACAAGCTGCAAGAGCCAACCAAACCCTGAAAACATGTGCAAACCAGAGCTGGAGAACAGACATGCTTACTATTCCAGTGTAGGTCAGATGATATGAAGGAAAGTGCTTGACCAAGCACTGTGCAAATGAATCAGACTTTATTGATGAATGGCCCTTATAAAGAGCCATTTCAACAGTTGAGCACCAACCTAGAGCAGGATGTCTGTTGCCTTTTCTTCGTGCTTTCCCCAGAAGGGAAAATCCCCAAACAAGTCTTCAAATATGGCCTTTTAACTGTGCATAATAACCTAAAATTTCAAGCCTTTTAAGGTCACACTGAGAAAGAGGTTTGAGATGAGAGAGCACTTTTTTCCTTTTGAAAAAAGAAACTTCTGGTTTTCCAAACATTTCACAAACCTCTGGAACTTTTTGGAGTGAGCCAGATGTAGAAAAAGTAACTAGAACTATTTGGGAAAAATTAGTAGTAGCTGTTGGAAGGGGCATTTATCAGTAATTCAGGCAGTGAGGGAGTCTGGGCTTGCTGAACAGA
>NW_008455523.1:0-633 GCF_000622305.1 Nannospalax galili
CAGCACCAGAAAATGTATGATACTGGCACAAAAGCAGACAAGCAGACTAACAGAATAAGACAAGGACCCCGAAGTAACTTAAATAGCGACAGACACTCGATTTCCAACAATTGTGTCAAAGGCACAATTAGATAAAAGACAATCTCCTCAACAAACAAGGGTGGGAAAACTGGCTAGGCACACATAGAAGATGCATGTCTCTCACTCTGCACAATTATCAATCCAAAATGAATCGAAGACCTAAACATTAAACCAGAAACTTTCTAACTGCTAGAGGAAAACGTATGTAGAATGGTTCAAGACGGAGGCAAGGACTTTCTGAAAAGCGCAGAAATTAATCCCAAGAACTGTCAATGGACTTTACCTGTAATTTCAAAGCTTTTTCACAGAATGGAAATCAATATGGAGTTTTCTCTCCCTACCTCTACTAAACTTCCTACATACTTGGTTTTCACATTTTGGTAAGTTAAAATAGGAAAGATTAGTTATTCCCTCTCAGAGTACCCCCTACCAACTGGTGTGCCTTGCAGGACTAGTTCATTTTTCTATTAATATTATCCAAGATTTAACATTTCTTTTTCTTTTCTTTCTTTTCTCCTTTTTTAATCTTTTGAGACAGAATCTCCTTGTAGC
>NW_008455524.1:0-633 GCF_000622305.1 Nannospalax galili
ATCACCAAGTTCCTCAGGAAACTGTTTAGAGTAGACAATTGGTGCTTTGTCTGCATCCCCTCAAACATGTTACCTTTGTGCACACTGGCCCCTTGAGCACACTGACTCTTTGCTTTCATTCTAAATGGTGAACACTACACCATAGGTGGCTGTTCCTGGGCTGCTGGAACCCTCTTTACCTGGCGGTCAAGTCAGAAGTATCTGGAGGTTCACATTCTCCCACCTGTAGGAATGTAAATTCTCTCGTTGCACTGTCCCTGGCAAGGACAACTCCAAGTTTTTACCTATGCTGTCTCTAGAATGGCATCATGGAATTGAGCCAATGTCGCCCTCCATGGAATTTTTCTTAACAGTCTTACCTTTCTGATCTCACTTCCTTGCTTCCCTACCGTTCTCAAACCGTTCCTGGCTGTACTTCTTATTATCCTAATATCCCAAGCTCATGTGAATCCTTGCCAGGCATCTGCTTCTGAAAACAACCAGTTTGAGTCATATGTCAACATATGAGCTCAGCTGAATTGAGAAGAAGCTGCCTAGTGAGGCCTTGTGGAAGGCAGCAACCATCTCCTTTGAATGGCCCTTGTCTTAGGCTTTGGCAAGGCTATAATGACAATAACAGGGTTTTTTTTTTTA
>NW_008455525.1:0-626 GCF_000622305.1 Nannospalax galili
TCTTCTTATCCTGATTTTCTATATCAGATTCTCCAGAAGCAACTGGTACCGTTTCTGAGACACTTGGACTAGGGATCAATGACTGGCTCTCTGTTTCAGTAACTGGGGATTTTTCTGCTCCACTACTCTTTTCCTTATCCTTGAAGAAATCTTGGGAGTCACTCAGTTCAGAAAGAGTATAGCCAGAAACATTCTCTTTAGTATACGTGTCGTTTATTTGGTCTGTTGTTTCCTTTGGAACAGTTTGCTCTGTGCACAATATTTTAAGAAGCATATAGTTTATTCCTTTCTTTACCCTGGCCACTGCAAGCTGGATGTTGTGTGCTTCACTGTTCTCTTCAGCTGTTGCATCATCATATGAACTAAATGAGCTCACCAATGCCACAAAGAGGTAAAGGATCTAAGAAAAAGCAAAATGATGCTGAAAGTATCTTGCTTTGTTCTCCCTTTATATAGTAAAAACAGGCCTCTAAAAAAGTCTGATCTGAGATAAGAAAATGGAACATGTGAATTAAGGTGCTGTCAGTTCTTATCCACCACGTGTCAGATGCTGTGCTAGTGGATTATGAATCTGTATTTTGGTCTCTCTCTCTCTCTCTCTCTCTCTCTCTCTCTCTCTCTCTCTC
>NW_008455526.1:0-632 GCF_000622305.1 Nannospalax galili
GGGAATTGCCTCCGTTGAACTGGTCTATGGCCATGTCTGTGGGGTATTTTCTTGATTGTTGAGTGATGCGGGAGGGCCCAGTCCACTGTGGGCAGTGCCGCCCTGGGCAGGTTGTTCTGTATAAGAAAGCAGTCTGAGCATGGGCCAGGAGAGCAAGCCTGTAAGCAGTGTTCTTCCAAGCCCTGTGCTTCAGCTCTTGCCTCAAGATTTCTGCTCTGAGTTCCTACTTTGGGCTCTTTGATGAATTGTGACCTGGGAGATGTAAGCCAACTAAGTGGGCATTGGTCAGAGTATTTTGTCACAGCAATGGAGAAACAAACTAAACAAGAGAAAATCCAGAAATGCCTTGGATAGACTTATAATCTGATACATTGGGGTTGCACAAGGTGTTAAGAACATGTCTTTTACCATAAATGGGGTTTCTGGTGATAGTCCTAGAAAATTATAGGTTTATAGCTGGGCAGGAGTAGAGAAACGTCTTCAGCCAATGTTAATTGTGTTGTGCTTCTTTTTTAAGATTTATTTTTATTGCCAGGTGTGGTGGTGCGTGCCTTTAATGGGGAGGCAGAGGAAAGTGGATTTCTGTGAGATCAAGGCCAACCTGGTCTACATAGTGAGTTCCAGGCCAGCTA
>NW_008455527.1:0-633 GCF_000622305.1 Nannospalax galili
CTTTCTTTTACAGTACTATGTAGAATACGCTTGTAAAATTCTCCAACTGTTTCTCTTCCATTCCTTCCATTCCATTTTACTAACCCAGATAAAGCTGTTGCACAGCTACCAAGCTTTGCATGTTCCCACCCAGACATCCAGCCTCCCAAGCAGTTAAGCCCCCTACAACCCTGGCTGGGGCTAAACACCTGTCCTTAGTCATCACCAGATTGACTCAGCATCTAATGAATGTGGATTCTGGCTGAAGAGACACCAATGACTATTAGCATCTGGAAAATATCAGTCTGAACTGTGCAGCCTTAGAGGAATGGGGATCTTGAGAGAGTATGGAAAGTTTTATCTAGGCTGCAGAGATGGCTCAGTTTGGTAAAGCACTGGCTGTGCAAGTATGAGGACCTGGGTTCAAATCCCTGGATCCTACGTAAAGCTGGATGTAGCATCCCATGTCTGCAATCATAGGGCTCTACCTGAGAAAGAATGCAGAGACAGGAGAATTGCTGGAAGGCCTTGAGCCAGCTAGCCTGGAGCAGACAGTGGTGAACAATAACAACAGAACTTTGCCTCAAGGAAGGAGGAAGGTGAGGGCAGATACTCAAGGTCATTCTCTGACCTCTAGACACACTGTGGTGTATA
>NW_008455528.1:0-633 GCF_000622305.1 Nannospalax galili
CTATTTAGGAATCATTAGTTGGCTTTTTAGAAAAGATTTCAACGTTTATGATGTAGCAAAGTGGCTTATAACCATTACTTTTTGGGCTTTTCTTTACTGGGAAGACTAGAAACCCAAAAGGAGAATTTCCCAGATAGCTCTGCATTTGAGGTGCTAAATCAAAATTAAGCCTTGCTAATCAGGCACACTGTGAGTTTTAAAGGCATGTGTAATGAGAGGTAAAGTCTGCACTTCTACCATAACCATCTCTATTTCTGCTCATTGAAATTGGCAGTATTCTGAGGCCAGATGTACCATCCACTTTGTTGATGAGAATCATAGGAGATATGACATCACTGGTGCAGCTGTTATGCAACTGGCCATTCCTCACAGCTAAACTAGATAGCAACTTCCTTAATGGCACTGAGGATTGCTCCAGAAAAGTTATACCTGAAGTTCTTTTTTTATTCTGCTATTTTATTTTAAGACAAAGTCTTACTATGTAGTCCTGGCTAGCCTGGAACTCTCAGAAACACACCTGCCTTTGTCTCCTGAGTTCTGGGATTAAGGTCGTGTGGCACCATGTGTGGCTTGAAGTTTGTTCTTTAGCTATTCCAATAATCCTAAAAGCTATACAATATCTCTTTTTTAAGC
>NW_008455529.1:0-633 GCF_000622305.1 Nannospalax galili
TAACAGTGGCACAAGGACAGCAGAGGAAGTGGCCGGTCTGGCAGCTGTGGCATCTACTGGAGACCATCACACTGCGGGATCAGCCATGATTTCCTTCACAGGAACCAGTGCTGGCAAACCTGCACTGACTAGCCCACGGGAAAGCCCCGAAGGAAAGCTCTGGAAACCTGTCCCTAAGGTCAAGGCTGAGGCGGCCTGGGGGGGCGGGGCACAGGGGCCAGGACTACAGGGTGACTCACAGGGCCAGGGTGGCCATGACACAGAGCACCACAGCCAGGTGAGGCCCAGGGGTTTGTAGTGACTCATTGACCAACAGAAAATGGCTTTGTGCCCTCTACTCCATGTATAATATAACTCAGAAACTGGGGCAGAAGGGGAGAAGAGGGAAATTGGGAGGGGGTAGAAAGGGAGGGAGAGAGGAAAGAGGAAAGCCAAAGGGTGATGTGGCAGCCACATGGACTCCCAACACTCAGGAGGCAGAGACAAGGGGCCTGGGGCAACCTAGATAGACAAATTGGCAAGCTCAGGGTTCAATGAGAGCCTCAATAAATAAAGTGCAACGTGGTGGATGAAGACACCAAGGTCAGCTCTGAGGTCCCACACACACCACACGCCTGCACACAGGTGTACCCA
>NW_008455530.1:0-633 GCF_000622305.1 Nannospalax galili
AAAATAAAAAGAAAAATAATAATTTTTAAAAAAGAAACCTGCTTGTGATGGCAGAGAGGTCTCATAGTCCCATAAGCATAGTATTTGCTACTTTCTTAGGCGACTTTGCTATTTTTTGAAAATGAGTGGCTAGAGCTGGATGACAGAGGAGCTACATCCACTAAACCTCAACAATATGGTTACCTAAGCAAGACCTTCATAATGGCAAAAAACATTGACAGGCCAATTTAATAGGGAAAATTTCATAAGATTCTATCTCTCTAGATGAAGAGTTATAGGCAATCAGTGGGTACTGGATTGGGAGAATCATTTTTCACAGGAACAAGCTTCTTGATAGATTATCCATTCCCAAGTGGTCAGCCCTACACATATGTACGTACAAGCAGCACTAGATGAACTCAGTAGCTTTACATGTATACATATACATAATTATTGTTACATGTGTATGTAACAATAATAATTTTAAAATAGGTCAAAAATTGAGAGGGAATGTGGGGGAGTGAGAGGAGTTGGAGGGGGAGAAGGAGGGGAAGAAGCAGAAATGATGTAAATACAGTACCATGTATTAAATTCTCAAAAATTGCAGGGCGTGGTAGCACACGCCTTTAATCCCAGCACTCTGGAGGCAGAGGC
>NW_008455531.1:0-633 GCF_000622305.1 Nannospalax galili
CCTCCCCCTCCTCCTCCTCCTCTCCCCCTCCTCGCGCTCATCACCGTCTTCCTCCCGCTGGCTGGTCTTCTACACCATTCGGGGGCAGATCAGTGAGGTCATCTTCAGTCCTCTCTGCAAACTCTGACTTCAGCTGACCAGGGGCACACCCCAGGGGCCAACCATTGAGCCCTACTCCTGGAGTCCTGCTTTCCAATGTGAACTGGAAGAGCTCAGTACTCCCATTCAATAAACCTTATCACCGGCTCAAACTGCTGGGTGGGTTTCTATAGACGACCCAGGACAGAGATGTTCTAGCACAGCTTTTACGAGCTGATTTGGTAGAATGTATGTACAGGGATGGAAGACTGCCCTAGCACCCGAGTTGACTGTGTGGTACCCCTCCAGCACCCCACCTTCTGTTGGTATTCCTGCCAGTGGCTGGGTCCCTCTCCCCTCTTCAGCTCATGGCTCTGCCATTCGATGGCACCTAAGCACTTCCCTGTTTCATTTATTGCCTGCTGAAGCTTTTGGTGACAAGTGAAAGAAATCCCAGACCAAATTGGCTTAAGCTTAAAGGGAATTTATTGGTTAGTTTGGCTGGTGTTCTAGTTTCTTCATTGCTGTGACAAAATACTCTGACCAATACCAACT